>NC_056733.1:1451164213-1451321713 GCF_019279795.1 Protopterus annectens
CACAAACACGCACATTATCACAGTTGCCAGGACCAGGATTAGAACTCCTACCTAACTAGTTTGCTACACTACAGTATTACGCAGTTAATGCAAGTGCCACTGAGTTATTAGGGCTGAAACTTGGCCAAAGGGTTATTTCAAGGTGACAGACATCAGCAGGCGTGCTAAAGTAGGGCAATGGAAGGTGTAGCGAGTGTGAATGGCCTCAAAATCATTCATCTCCACACACACACACACACACACACACACACACACACACACACACACACACACACACACACACACACACACACACACACACACACACACACACACACACACACACATACTTGCCAGTACTGAGATCCATAGGTTCATTGCTTCACAGGTGTGTAGTAGGTGAATGGGCCTGAAGGCTGTACAAGGCTAGGCCCAGGGAATACCTTGGCATCAGGCCACATAACAGTAGTCCCCAGTGTGGCTCAGGGGTGTTGTCCCTGAAGTGGTCCCCAGGGGTGGGTATTATATTCTCCATCCAATCATCTGGGTTTCTATTGTAGGTGGCCAATGATGTGCACTGCTTCCCATGTATGTGCTCTATATTCCATAACATGGACAGTGTCTGGGTTGTGCTCATGTCCCACATGCATGTTCTTTGATGTGTGGAAGCGTACTTGAGGTCTCTGTGGCATGTTGTCTGAACAGATTGTTATCTTCTAATGTAGCATTCCTGACCTCATTTGGTGAGACCTGCCCATGTAACTGAGGTCGTGATTGCACCTACATTGACAGTATGATACGGGTATTCACTGGAGTTAGTGGGGTCTGTCCATACAGGGTATGTGTATAAGGCATGGTATTCCTTTTGTGGGGTATGTTTGCAGACTCTACAGTTGTTACAGGTATCCAGTGAGAAACATGGCAAAAGGGCCACTGTACACATTTATTTGGCTACTGAGGGGATGGAACAGGGCTCCATGTACTTTTACTTGCTGGATAACACAGTCAGGAGATGTAACACATCAAAGTACTTTACGATGTCAGTGGCACTGTTGTGGTCAACAGGCATGTAGTCCACTGCTATTACACTGTGGTTACTATCTGGGAGGCAATATTCAGGGAACTACAAATTTAGTGGTTGTTGCTTAGCCAAGCGTGTTTGTGTATGATACGTGGGTGGAGAGTGTTCTCTGAGTAATAGAAGTGTTGTCTATATTGTTCACTAATCCATACTGCCACATGTAGGGCTGTGGATTGTCTACACCACCTTCTTCAGTGTTTGACATCTGTTGACCTTGTAATGTGGACATTGTGACGTATACTAGGTTCTCAACATAATAATTTAGCAAAACCCACCCCACAATGGATCCTGTTATTACACAATCGCACACACACACACACACACACACACACACACACACACACACACACACGCCAGCACTGAGATTCAAACCCCTACCTAGCTATGTATTGCTACTTCAGTGTACCACATTTATCGCACGCGCCATGGAACTTATAGGATGAATGTTGTCCCAAGGTACTCCTAAGGTGAGGAACATCACCAGCCCTTGTAAATACTGGCATTGGGTGATGTAGTGGGTGAGAGATCTCAAGAATAGTTTTACCCTACACACATTTACCAGGGGTAAGGTTCAAACCTCTAACAATCTTTTCGCACCATTATGTTACACATTTACCCCATGCACTACTGACCTTACATGGGTTAGCATTGGCAACAGGTGCTTCTAAGGTGGATGATATCTGCAGGACTGCTAAAGTCAGGCACTGAGATGTGTACTGGGTGTAAATGGAGCCAAAATCTGTGAGGTACAGACATACATATGTACACACACAATCACTTGCCCTGGATGAGATTCAAACCCATACCTATGTAGTTATTGCTACTACATTGTTCCACATTTATGGCATGCACCATGGAGCTTACACATTGGAAAGCTGTGCCAAGGTATCTTTGAAGGTGAGTAACATCAGCAGCAGTACTAAAGGAGGGGTAAGGGGGAGTAGTAAGTGTGAATGTCCATAAAATCAGGTATCATCAAAGACACACACACAGTTTCACAGTTGCCATGTCTGGGATTAGAACTCCTACCTAACTAGTTTGCTACACTATAGTATTTTCACAGTTATCACAAGCACCATGGAGCTTAAATATTTGAGAGCTGTCCAAAGGTATCTTTGAAGGTGACTAACACCAGCAGCAGTGCTAAAGGATGGGTAAGGAGAGATTACTAAGTGTGAATGTCCATAAAATCAGGTATCATCAAAGACACAGACACTCTCTCACACAAACTCACACAGTTTCACAGTTGTCATGTCTGGGATTAGAGTTTCTACCTAACTGGTATGCTACACTATAGTATTACACAGTTATCGCAAGTGTCACAGAGCTTATATAGGGCGGCACAGTGGTGCAGCGGTTAACATTGTTGCCTCACAGCAAGAGGTTCTCTGGTTCGATTCTCAGCTGGGGTGCCTTCTGTGTGGAGTTTGCATGTTCTCCCTGTGTTCGCGTGGGTTTCCTCCGGGTACTCCGGTTTCCTCCCACATTCCAAAGACATGCATCTGGAGCATTTCTCCCCGGGCCTCCGCTGAAAACAGGCTCTGTGGAACCTAGTCGGACTTTCCCGGTCAACAAATGTTAAATAAATAAAAATAAATAAATAAATAAATAAATAAATATGTTGGAGAGCTGTCCAAATGTATCTTTGAAGGTGACTAACATCAGCAGCAGTGCTAAAGGAGGGATAAGGGGAGAGTAGTAAGTGTGAATGTCCATAAAATCAGGTATCATCAAAGACACACACTCTCTCACACAAACACACACAATTTCACAGTTGCCATGTCTGGGATTAGAACTCCTACCTAACTAGTATGCTACACTATAGTACTCCAAAGTTATCACAAGCACCACAGAGCTTATAGGGATAGCACTTGGCCAAAGGGTTATTTCAAGGTGATTGACATCAGCAGGCATGCTAAAGTAGAGCAATGTGAGGTGTAGTGAGTGTGAATGGCCTCAAAACCATTCCTCTCCATACACACACAGACACACGCGCGCACACACACACACACACACACACACACACACACACACACACACACACACACACATGCAAACACACACAGTTTCACAATTGCCATGTCTGGGATTAGAACTCCGATCTAAAATTGCAACTATCTTTCATGCCAATGGCCATATATTTGGCCATCGGCATGCCTACTACATTCAATATATGCTTTCTTTCGAGCTGTCATGCTTCCGTTTTGTAATTTGCAGAAATGTATTCAGTTAGTAACCAAATACATTTCTGCAGGTTACACTATTCCTGCACAGATGCCTGTCTGCTACCTGGATCACTAATTCAACTAATTTGCATGGTTTTCACCAACAAATGAGGTAATTAGCATATAGTAGTGGTGTCCATGCAGGAATAGTGTAGGAGCGCTCGTGCACATCCCGGTAGCTTGTTCCTGGATTGCTCGTCGGCCATATTGTGTGCAGCAGGTCTTGCACTATTCCTGCACCCCGTGCAGAGCTTGCTGAATCTGGGGGAAGATGTTATAAGGAAAAAAGAAGTAATCTTAAGAAATTAGATTATGGAACTGACAAGAATTGCCTTGAATATTTTCAGTATGATATTGATTAATTAAGAGTGATGTGAAGCTTATTATTTTTACTTTATCATAGCTAGTTCCCTTTGAATTTCCTTTTAAACTGCAATGTCCATGGGGCTAACAAAATATTTATTTTTATTTATTTTCCATTTGTTTACCAGGTTAGTCCAACTGGACACAAGGTGACCGTTTTCAGTAGAGGCCCTGGGGTAAAAAGCTCCAGATACATAGTAAAAAATTATATAACAAAATAATAAAAATTATATAAACATAGCTATTTTATACAAAGAGCACAGAACATATAAAAAAAGTAAAATCAGAGTTATACAAATGATGCAACATACAGTGGTTAGAATATTGCGAAACAAATTAAACAAGATATTATACAACAAATATACAATTGCTTGAACATAAATTCAAAAACAAGTTTCCATAAGCAAACAGGGTCATAGACTAGAAATCATAACTATAAAGGTGGCCTAAACACCTGGTTCACAGTCCTATGCACTACTTGAAACTACATAGTACACCTGTGATCTAGGGATGTTGAAAGTCAGGAACAGGTGAAATTAGTCTGGTTCTGTACAGGAACATATCCAAGTTCTGAACAGGAGATCTTTTAGTAGGGATTTGAAAGTATGTTTACTATTTAGACATCTGATGTCAGGGGATAGAGAGTTCCAGGCCTTAGCAACGGCATAGGAATAAAGAGATTGGCCTGAGCTGTCTAAGCAATTGGTAACAGTCAGTAGGGTGGTATTGGAAGATCTTTCTTGATGCACAGTATTATGCAAGGTGAGCAGACCAGAGAGGGCAGGTATTTTATTTGGTTGGTATAGCAGTTGATGGGTCAGGAGAAGATGATTGTATTTTACTAGGTTAGGGAGTTCTAACCATCCTAGTTGTCTTAGGGAGAGGCAATGGTGAGAACAAAACTTAGCATTGGTTGCGAATTTTGAGATTTTATTTTAGCAGGTAGATAGTTTCAGAAGGTCAGATTTGTTTAGGTTAGTTAGAACTGGGGAAGCATATAGTAAGGTGGAAAGTAGATGGGTACGAGAGATAGTGATTTGGGATTCCTGTGTGAGGAAGCTCTTGCAGAAGTAGAATAAACCTAGTTTTTTATAAACTTTGGCAATTGTTAGTCGAATTTTAGATTTTGGTCAGTAGTTACACCTAGTACCTTGGCTTGAGTTACTGGTGTGATAAGGGCGTTGCTGGAGGATGTTATTAAGAATGGCGAGGTAGGGGTGAAAGTTTTGGATGGGTGGAAGATTATGAGTTGGGTCTTAGATGGGTTTAATATGAGTTGGGAGGAATTTAGCCATTTTTTCTATAGTAGTGAAGGATTCCTGGGCTCTGCCTTGGAGTAATTGTAGAGAGGGGACTGAGCAAATAAGGGTGGTGCTGTACTGTATTAAGTTTGTTGGGTAAGGTTATTGGTAAAGTTGGAAGATAGTAAGGGACCAAGAATGGATCCTTGCGGAACACCTTGTCCCACTAGGAGGAGAAAGAAGAGAGAATTATGCCATTTAACAGCTTGTTGCCAGAGGGACATATGATTTTTAAACCACAGTAGAGAGGAGTTATCCAGACTGAGCTCAGAGAGAGTCGATAGTAATTTGCAGTGGGATACCATGTCAAATGCCTTTGACAGGTCTAGGAAGACAACAGATACTAAGTTACTGAGATTTCTTTGCTGGCTGACGTGGTCAGTAAAGGATATAAGGGCAGAGGTGGTACTATGGTGTGGCCAAAATCCATGTTGGTAATTTGCTAGCAGGTTATATTGAAGAAGATGATTCAGTAGTTGGGTGTGTGCACATTTTTCTAAGATTTTTGATAGGGGAGATAATATAGCTATGGAGCAATAATTACTAAGTTGTGTTGAGGAACCACCTTTGTGTAGGGGGATGAAGTAAGAAATTTTCCAGAGAGAGGGGACAATGTGTTCAGCTATGGATCTATTGATGAGTATGGAAATAGGGTAGGCGATGGCAGAGGTGGCAATCCTAAGGTAATCAGCGTGCAGTTTATCAGCAGCAAGAGTGGTGGGTTTCAATTTGGCAAGGTGTTTACGAATTAGGTTAGTTGGAACTGGTTTAAGAGAGAATTGGGAGTTGGTCTTATGGTGAGAGGTTTGTATTTTGGGGGTATTTATAGTAGCAGTGGGGAAATTGTTGAATAACTTTTGGATGGAGGAGGTGAAGTAGTCATTAAACTGGGTGGCAATATCATTGTTATCACCTTCAATGTTAGGGTTTGGGGTGGTGATTTTGCCTGGTTGGAGAATGTGGTTGATTGTGGACCAGAATTTTTGTGGATTGTTGTAGTGAGTTTTTTGTAGCTGGATATAATAACTTTTTTGCCATTTCGTATTTGTTTGTATGCTTTGTTTCTGGGCTCTAGGAAGTATTGTTGATCTGTACTTGCTTTGTTGGTATGCCAGGTTGTCCAAGCTATGTCTTGTTGTTTGAGTAGGGATGTTGTGTCCCTTGAGATCCAGGGGCTGGGTTGGTTTTAGTAAGAATTATACATTGTGGGGTCATAAGGTTAAGGATACCTAAGAAGGTAGTATTAAAGTACTCCACGGCTTCATCTAATGGTAGAGTTTTAAGAGGTGATCAATTTATTTTTTAAGGTGTTGAATTGGTCTGGTAGGAAATTTTTGGAACTATGGATAGAAAGTAGGATGGGAGCTTTTATGGATTTTGTGTGCTGTCTTATTATGAATGTGGGTAGGTGATCACTGAGGGAGTCGGGTAATATACCAGCTATACTGGCAGATGAAGGCTTGTTGGTCAGGATCCAGTCTAATATGGATTCCTTTTTGGTGGATTTTTCTATATGGGTGGAGGTTTGGATAAGCTGTGTGAATTTAAATAGGTTTAAGTAGTACTTCGAGGGGGGGGGGGGAATACCATGATAGAGACCCAATCAAATGAAGTCCCCCAGGAAAAGTGTCTCCTGAGGGACGGCGTAGAAGTCCAATGTAAAATGGACTCTAAGGGAACAATATTGTCACCTGCTGGTAAGTAGACACCTATAATGTTGACTTGTTTCTGCTGCTTTAATTTTATATTTGCAAACAGGGTTTCTGGATAGCTGAAAGTGGGGATATCTTTACATTTTTGTTGGAGAGTAAGGTTCAATCACATTTAAGGATGTTGTAGCCAGGAGGGGCTGGTATCTTTGATGTGGGGCTTGAGCCAGGTCTCGGTTAGGAGTATCTCCTGTTAAAATAGATATTAATAACAAGAAACAGTTTAGGGTTTGCATTTCTGTGAAGATACAAATTAAACATATGAAAATACTCTATTCTAAATGAATTAAAAAAGCAACATGACATTTACAATAAAAACAGAATATATAATGTAGATTAATAACATTGAATGTTTTCTCCACATCAAAGCACCCAAGCTCACGCATTTAATATTAAAGTCTAAGGAAGATTCCAAGAAACAATATACAAAATATTGAAGGTTATAAACTGCTAAAATTAGGAGCATATATTTATTAACATCATTATTGTTGCCTTATTTTATCTTTTTATATATATCTGCCTAGTATTTATTGTACACATGCTCCTTTTTAACACACCATTAATGTGGCATCAGAAATTATGTGAAATATATTAAGATACTGACCAACGTTAACAAACGGTTCATCAGCCTCCTCAGATCATTACCGCTGTCTCGTTTTGCAACTGCCCTTTCATCAGTCTCAGATGATGCAGCTGTAGGGCAGCTATGTGTATCATTAGTAACCTTGGTTTGAATATTAAATGTGCAAGTGAGGGAGTGACATGAGCAGCTGTTGGCATTCCCTTGGAGTCTGGCAAAATGTTGCATCTGTTCTACTGAAAACTAAAGAATGGTGATCCTGGGTCAGAGTGGACTCTGCCAGCATTATAGATGTGTGTGGAAATGTGCATGGTCACCTGCAGTCTGGTAATACAGACTTATAGACCCACAAAAATGAGATTTAAAAGATTAGAGAAAACAGAAAAAAGTCATTCTCTTCAATACAAGGAAGACTTTAGGGCACTGCTAGTCAACCCTAGCCTTATAGAATGAGCATTGGTGGATTATGCATAGGATGGCCATGGATTTGAGATATATGAAAGATGGGAACCAAAACAATATTAAAAAATTAAGTATACATTTTCTATAGTACCCTGCTAGCCCAAGAAAAGGCACAACTGTTTTTGTAATGGAGGATATAGTTCAGTTTTAACAGCCTCTGCTTTCTGAGTTGAGGTTAGACCACCACTCTTCCTATAGGGTATGCCTAATACTTGGATTCTGACATGACCAATTTACTCTTTTTAGCATTCACAATTAAACTTGCCTATCTTATAGCATCTAACACAGCCTGAATTTTTGGTAAGAGACACTCCCAGTCCTCTGAATGACTGACCATGCCACCAGGTAAGTGACAATCCCTGTCACTTGAGTGGGGATTCAATATTTTATACATCAATCTCTGAAGATGTCTGGGACTCTTTGTAGGCCAAATACTGGCACAGTGTAACGAAATAAACCTTCAGGTGTTACAAAAAGCTGTTTTTTTTCTTTAGCAGAGTGGAAAGTGGTATCTGCCAATGCGCATTTGTTAAGTGTAATGCTGGTAAATATCTTGCTTTTCTTAGGTTGTCTAGCAGCTTATTAATTCTGGGCATATGACAACTGTCAGACTTTGAAATACAATTCAGTTTTCTAAAGGCATTACAGAATCTGAAACTTTCATCAGACTTAGGAACTAGCACAACTGTGCTTTTCCATTCACTCTATGACTCTTCTATCACTCCTGTTTTGAACTTCTCTATCTGTTTTTTGACTGTGATACTCAGTAAGTTTGAGGGCTAGCCTTCACTCCAGGTATTTTCTCTGTGTTATATTCTATCTGACTAGTTCTCCCAGGCACCTCTGAGAGCATTGTTTTATTTCTTAATAGAAATTGTCATGTTTCTTGTTTTTGTACTATTGACAAGGATTCCTGTAGCTGTACTGCAGGCAGAGATGCTCTAGTCTCTACTGTATGAATGTCTGGTTGCAAACTAATCAAAGAACCTTCTACTTTCTCCCATGGTTTTAGGATATTAATATGACAGATTTTTCTCTTTCTCTTTCTTAGTAATCTGACTTTGAAGTTTACTACATTTAGCCTTTCAATTACCTTAAGGTACCTTTGCCACTTAGCTAGACATTTGTTCTGTGTAGAGAGTACTAATACTAATACTAATAATACTAATACTTGATTCTTAATTTAAATTCCATAAATTGGGGATTATTTTTATAAACCCTTTGCATCTCCTAAGCTTTCTGTCTGTGCTCCTTCCCTATAAGCATATCCATCTTTAAATTATTCTGCAAACTAATACAATGCTCTATCAATAAACAGTGTCTCCTATTGTTTCCAAGTCTTTTTAGCAATATCAAGTAGACCTCTGGGATGCCTGTTGTGTAACAGTTCAGTGAGGTAAACCTAAATCAACCTTGTGACACTTGTCACAAATAACAAGTAGGGTAATAATTGGACCAAGGTTTTAATATCTACATCAGTTACTTTTCTTAGAATGGATTTCAGTGTTTTATTGAGCCTAAGTCTGAGGATGGTAGACTAACATTTATCAAATATTGACACAATTAATACAACACATTTAACATAAAGGGCATGCCTTGAAATGTATGTGTTTATTGATGTCCATGCCAGAGAATAACTGCGTTTTTTTGGCAATAGACTAAGCTATAGGCTTACATAATGGTACAGCTTCTGGGAATTTTGTAACATTCTATTATTACCAGTATGTACTGATATCCATTTCTAGATCTTAGTGGTGACCACACAATTTTAGAAGCAATGTGTTCAAATGGCAGTTCTGTAATAGGAATTGGAAACAGTAGTTCCTTAATCCAGAACAGAGTACAGTTTTCTGACATTCTTATCACAAAGCACACATATCCTTTTGTTTATTTCATTGTACATAGCCAACAAAATCTGCCTAACACTTTTGTTTTAGTTTTGTCCATCCTTATGTGATATCCTAAAATGTGGCAATTGACTAACTTCATGACTAATGACTTATAAAGTTTTGGCACTAACAATTGATGTAGAATCTCGTCTTTATCTTTACTTACTCTATAGAAGAAACCATATTTAAACTCAAAATATAAGTAAAATGTAATGGGAACATTCACTATCTTCCCTTACAACCTTAGTTATATTCTCTCTTGGTCTATATGACTTCCTCATTGTGATTTTTAATGCATATGTGGCATCCCTGTAAGTCTATTAATTGTGGGATATTTTCTTCACTAGTTTATCTTGGGGTGAAAGATATAGATTGCTCTTCCAAATAACTGGCACTGGAACAACTTCCGCATCTTCATCTATGAATAGTAGTTCTTGACAAATGTCTCCTTCAGCTTTATTTTTCCATTATGCATACAAGTCTTGAGAGTTTATTTTCTCTTTAGTTTTCTGTCCTGTATAATAGAAAGATTTAGAACTCTGTATTTTCTTATTGACTTCACTTTTAGTACTCACAACCATATCATTGTTTTCATGGTCCTCACTTAAGTGCCCTTCTCCTACTAATTCTGTCCACTGTGCTTCTGTGTGCAGACCCCTGATTTGTGCTGTTTTTTTGTTTTCTAAGGAGTTTTCCATCAGTTCACATTATTCCCTATGAAGATATCTCAGAGTATTTGGTTTCATCTGTTCCATTGCTTGGAACAGTTTCTGGTAACACATATGATCCTTTTTGCCATCTAACCATAAGCAAATTCTAGTGTCTTTAGCAGCTGCTGTGCTAACTCTCTTTAATTTTGAATATCTACAAGTGTGTCACTGTCCTGGTGTCCCCCTTCCCAATTCTTAAACTGGATGGGTACATTAAGCTGTCACTTTGTTGCCTTCTCATTAGGTATATTGACCTGGCATACAGTGTCTACAGTTATTGCCTGCACCCACATCTTATGTAATGTTTTGAGTCAAATTAGGAGCCACAGCTTCAGGATGCAAAGGTTTTCCTAAATCTATTTTAGTGTATACAAGTACTATTGTATATTCCTTTTCATCACCAGGAATATATATCACCTTCACATTTTGTTTGTCATTAACATTATAGGGACCATTAGCAGGGGAAAGCATGCTTCCACAATCCAGAAAAGGTTGAAGTTCTTTCCCTTCCAAAAATGCAGTACATTTCACTAGCTTGGGTATAATAAAGTTATATAATCCAAATGTAATAATCTCAGCTTCAGTTTTATCACTCCCCATAGGAGAAGCTTCACTTGTAGCATGCCTACCAGTTTTCACATTTCTACAGCTACTAGTATTCTTCTCAATATTAGTGGAAGAAAATCTGGCTATGTGACCCCTCTTTCCACATCTGAAACAAGCTAACGCATTACTTGCTACTTTCTGTTTCACAGGAGATTGCACATTTCTTACTGCAACTTTAGATTCAGGAGCAGATAATTCAGTTTTAACTAATAAGCATTCTACAGTTCTTGTGATTGCTTTGCACCACATACCTTCCCATATTGCAAGGTAACTCTCTTTTGAGCTTGTTCATTGTTAAAATGTCTAACATTTTTCATTTTGCTGCTACTATCTAACTAGAGCTTTATAATATGTTTTAAAAGATGTCTCTGAAGTTTTATTAGTTTGTCAACATTAGAAGACCATTTGTGAAATTTTACATAGTCAGTATAATCAGTTTTGTCATATCCATGTAGATTTTCAGTGCTGCTTGTTTCAGCTGGCAAGACAGAATTTTGGCCCATTCTGACTTGTTCCAGTTCTCCTGGGCGGCATGCCTTTCAAACTTTACTAAACAGGATTCAGTGTCATCTTCTGTGATCAGTTTCTTAAGGACAGGTACAGTTCTTGGGGTGGCAGATACATTAGCCAGTCCCTCTAACTGTTGTAATTGCACCAGCTTCCAATATGTTTATAATTTAAAGTCTTGCAAAGCCTTCAAGTCCTTTGCTGTTATAGATGGAAGGAAATATCACAAAAACCAAACTCTTTGTCACCCACACCCATCTCAACTGCAGCTGATTGGTGTAAAATGGTTGTTGTTTTGAAATTCAGCCAGTGAAATTGTTAATGTTGATAAGCCTGTACAAAATTAAAAATAAATAAATAAATACAGGCATTTTTTCATTATCAAGCTACCTGCTTCTTCAAGCAGGCATCATGAAGGAACAAAACAATGGCAGGTCAGCATAATAATATAACAAGAAATAATGCTGACATAAGAATGGGAGTATGTGTCAAGTAAGTGTGATCTTAGTTATGTTCATTTATCTGGATCCCCTTCAGAAGACTGAAAGCTCAAAAGACTGAAAATCAAAATATCTAAAACTCAAAATATCGAAAATGGAATTTCCCTTTCTCCAGTGTTGTACGATCTTGGAGTTTGTATATATAATTAGCAGGGGTGTGGGGGGGTTTGCCCCCTGCATTAAAAATATTTTTGATATTTTGAGTTTTAGGTATTTTGATTTTCAGTATTTTGAACTTTCAATCTTTTGATGTAAACCCCCAAAGATTCCCCTTCAGTTGCTCATGCCATAAATATAAAAATGGGTCTATGTTAGAGGATTGAAAGTTCAAAGGACTGAAAATCAAAATACCTAAAACTCAAAATATCAAAAATATGTTTAATGCAGGGGGCAAGACCCCCTGCACCCCTCATGTGGGGGCTGTTTCCCCCCAGACCCCTGCTAATTATATATACCAACTCCAAGATTGTACAACACTGGAGAAAGGGCAAATTCCATTTTCGATATTTTGAGCTTTAGATATTTTGATTTTCAGTCTTTTGAGTTTTCGATCCTCTGAAATGGATCCGTCTTTGGATGTATTAGTAAATAAAAAGGAACACTGAAGGTAGATTAAATAAAAATTTTATATTGCAAAAAGTACTTTAGCCAACTTTGTGAGGGTTCAAATACAATAATATTAGCTGTAGAACTAGTTTACCAACTCAAATGCAATACTTAGCAGACTTTGTAAGTTTTCCTTTTCTCTGCACTTATTTGTCATGACGTGGATCTGTTACTTGTCCTACAGAAATTACTGAATGGAAACTCAAAGGGCAGTCTTTTGGAGCACTCATAGGCCAGAGATGGAGTCAGTGCAGTTCTTGTAGTTTATATAATGTGCACAGCAACTAGTACCCAGTTAGCAAATGAAAAGAAAAAGCATTTTTTTGAAGGAAATGAAATTATGACCACATCTAGTTAGTATCATACATCAGTTGTTGCCTCACAGCAAGAGTTCTCCTGTTCGATTCTCAGCAGGAGTGCCTTCTGTGTGGAGTCGAGTGGCCTCCGAAAGACATGCGTGAATGGGCGTACCTTCGCTGAAGGTTGGGCACCGGGCTGGCATCTCGGCACCATAAAAATCAACTGCCAATCATTAGCGGACCGGAATTCCGCTGTGGCGACCCTTAACTGGGAATAGCCAAAAAGACAAACATTTTGATCAGGAGTTTCCAGTCAGCTCTGGGAGCAAGACAGGTAAATAGTAAAGATGTTACATGCACTGAGTTTGTAAAACAGCGCAAGAGCCAAAAGGAAGAAGCAGTATTGAAAAAAAATTGAATTCCTGAGGTGGACCGCTTACTACAAGTGACACGGTAAGTGACTGAAATGGCATAATTCACTGAAAAATTTTTATTTGTGTAACTGTTTTGTTAAAGTACCTTAGGATTGAGACTGGGCTGTTAACAATTTTCACCCTATAGTGCACTTGATTGTCCGAACAGACCACTTACGCAGATGGTACTCGTATGTTGTGGCTGAACTGATGAAATACATGGTACTAGTATGTTGTGGCTGAGCTGATGAAATACACTGTATAACTATATATCGTATTGGAGTAACTGTTTTATTAGTGCACATTAGGTAGAGTGCCACTAAAAGATGTAAGGTTAATACTTACAGCACTCTTTGTGGCATCTCTGTTATTCATCTGTTTTGCCATGCTTATGATCACAGAGGTTTTAGAAAATGGGGATGCTGTCATCTTTTCATTTGCTATTGCTTGATTGTTACAGTTATAATTAAGGCCACTGTATCAACTGTTTGGTAGCTGCTTGTTTGATATTTAGGTTTAGTGTTCTTAACCACTCGTATCATGTTTTCATCTGTTAGTGTTTGATGGTTATTGTGATTTAACTGGGGATCACGTCTACTGTTATAAGTTAATTTATGATTGTCTGATGCTCATGTGCAGAGTGTCTTATTGACATTGAGAACTACAGCTGTTACATACAGAATTGTCATAATTTAGTTTGTTAGTGCTTTATGCTTATGTTTAGAGTGGTTTTGAAAATTAAGTATCTGATCTAATATTTAGAGTGACTTTGGGAGTTATATAAAATGTGTCTGATGTTTATAATTAGTGGAGCATTTTAAGTATCTCAACTTGTATGTGTACTACATATTGTTGAATGAGTTTTAAAGGGTATATATATATATATATATATATATATATATATATATATATATATATATTATAAATTCCTATCATAGGTAAAATAGTCCTTTGGTCCAATCAGTTCACTTGTCTGTGTTCCCAGGACTGCAGTTGGAACATCCTGAAAATAAACTGCCCTCATGAAGTATATACATTTAGGAAGCTGCAATTTATGCAACATCTTAGTGGTCTCATCTATTATTTTTTGCAGCTTAATTCTGCTGAATTTTTATTTAAAGACAAAAGGATTACTTTTGTCGAAACGCATAGGGGAATGCACTGATAAAAGTACCATTAATAGAGCAGAAAATATAAAGGTAAACACTATATAAGCGAGAGATGCTGCTTTCTTGTGCAAACTGTGGCATTTTCTGGGTACAGGTCAGTTCATCAGATATCTAGCAAAGCAGCAACAGTGTCTACTTCCAGATGTTTTGTACACATCTAATTAACTGATCTGTACCCACTAAGTGCTGCTGTCTGCACAAAGCAGCATCTGGCACCAATATGGTGTTAAATACTGAAGTATGATTTGGTTATCAAAGGGAAGGTATGTAAGTTCTTCTGCAGTACTTATAGGCAGGGAGAACATGCCTTGTCTGGTGTGTAATATGTGGACTGGTGGACAGTGTGCTTTTTTTATAACACAGGACACGAGAGTTTATGGGGGTGGCCCTCTTCAGGACCTTATTTCTTTAGGATTTGAGTTGTGACTACTAATTATAAAGGTATGCATTCCCACAGAACAGGCTTTTTTGCTATACTATGCTTTTTTGAAATCCAGTGTTGTTATTTTAATGCTCGGAAATTAAGCGGTATGGGTGAATGCAGATGTACCAAGGAGGATTCCAAATGGTGAAGTGGTGAACTGCTGCTATTCATAATTTCCCTTTCTGAGTTCGCTATGGAGTAACAGTAGAGGAAGCCTCAATAGAAAGAGATAGATAAGAATGAGGTTTACCAAGAGGAATTAGGGGGCAGATGGGATGAAATGGAGCAGGAGCCAAAACTGGACAAATGTGGATCGGTCTTATAAAAGCAGTATGTGAGATATTAATGGGTCAGATGATACCACAGGAAGGGAGGGATTCTGTTGGAAAACTGAGAAGGGGCTAGCACTGTAACTGGAGGAGGAAAAGTTTTCAGGCAGGAATCATACTAAGGTGGAGCATGAAGTGAAGCAAGAGAAGTATCTAAAGTAAACAGAGAAGAGGATTTTGGTGAATGGAGCCTCAGGCAACAAGATTAATATTTTGGCAGGGGACTTACAACAGGTCAAACAAAGTACTTCTCTGTCTACCTTTAAGGCTAATTTTGCTGATGGGTACAGACAAATTTACACCAGCATTATCTGGCAAGGCCCTAATCAATTTGTAAGTTTCTGTGCTTCAAAAGGGGTGGCAAACATGTTTAAGTTTGGCTACTTAAAGGTGAATATGGCTAGGCATTTTATGGTCATTGGGATTATTTACCTTGTATTCTTGCTATATTACTATGAGATCTGAGAATACCAGGCTACAGTGATTTCAGTCTCTAACTGTAAACTTAGTAAAATATTCAGAGAGATGACTCTAGTGGATGCAGGTTGCAGTGTGCATAGACAGACAGATGCCATGATAGCTGATTGGTAGTAGCATTCCCAGTTATGTTACCTGTAGCAGTAGCTATCAGGTGGAAGAAGGATAGGATTAATTAGTATAATGAATGCCTGCAGCAGTAACAATGGAGGTAGGCTTGGGCCTAGTAGAAAGACAAGGGAAGGCTTACTACAGAGTATGTCACAGAAGCAGAATGGGGAAGTAAGTACTCTGGAATAGGTAGAGGAAGAAATATAACAAGGATATAGGGAATCTCCAAACTCTAGAACATGTTAAATTTGGTTTTGTGAAAGGTAGCTCATGCCTGGTCAACCTGGTTGACTATTTTGAGTCAGTCATCAGAGCTGTGGATGAGGGCTTGGCAGTTCATACAGCCTACCTCAATCTGGCCAAGGCCTTTGATACCATTCCCCACTGAGGAATTATTGATAAACTCACCAAACTAGACACCAACCCCTATATCACTAGGTGGGTTGGAAATTGGCTCTCAGATGGAACCCACAGTGTAAAAGTACCAGACTCCAAGTCTGACTGGTGACCAGTCACAAGTGGAGTCCCACAGGGATCAGTCCTGGGTCCTCTCATGTCTGGCATCTACTTCTCAGAAGTCCAGGCCAACACGGAGGGACTCTGGCTGACCAAGTTTGCAGACGACTGCAAGTTGGGAGCCATTATTAACTCCTCAAGTGATGTAGATATCCTACAGAAAGGCCTCACTGAGACCAATGACTGGTGTTGAAACTATGGCCTTAAGCTTAATGTCAAAACATGCGTTGTCATCCCCTTTGGGAAAAACTCATTTCCCACTAATTACCACATCGATGGGAGCCCACTGAACACTGACGGTGTTATAAGAGATCTGGGGACACAGGTTGACAGCACCCTCTCCTTCGACCATCACATTGCCACTGTGGTCAGAAAGACCTTCTATGTGGCACATCTCATTACCAAGGGTTTTGCATCCAGGAAGAAACAGGTCATCATCTCTCTCTACTCTTCCCTCATTAGGCCAATCATTGAGTATAATGCCGCATTTGGCATGTACCTCACTAGACACATGCAACAGCTGGAAAGGCCACAGAAGTACCTCACAAAGAGGATCCTAGGCCTTAAACACATGTCCTACATGAACAGACTCAAAAAAACTCCAGCTATTCTCTGTCTCATATCGTTTACTAAGAGGCGATCTCTGCTTGACTTACAAAGCCGTGCCTGACCCAGCTCTGTTAGAAATGCTACATCTAAAGAAATGCCAGTCCCTCTGCACCACATGCTCTAGAGACATCAGCCTCATTACCACAATCAACAGAAAATGCTGGAGGTACAGGTTCATAACTCAAAGACTGACCTTACTCTGGAATAGACTTCCCATACATGTCAAGCAAAGCACCTCACTGGCCCTCTTCAAGAGAAATTGGGAAATAGAAAGTTCATCCCGGGGATCACTCCAGAATCTGTACTTGATAGAGGCACTGGGAACTAAAGTTGGGCAGCACAATGCCAGGGCACTTCTATGGGCTAGGTTGTAAAGGCTCCAGGCCCATTAGCCTAGTACACACCTATGAACCTAACATAACAGGGAAACAAATACTGGAGATTGAGAGCAGGGTAAGGACCCAGCAAAGCAATGTGATGAGCTGCAAGCAGTGATACAGGATGAGAAGGTAGGCATTAGAGTTTTCTCAGAAATATGAAACAACTACAAGAAGGATGAGGATATGGAAGTACCACAGAAATATGGAAATGCAGAGGGGGTAGGGAATGGAGACACTGCAGCAATTTGCATAAGGGAGGGCATCAAATGTATAGTCAGAAAGGAGAATAATTCAATGAACAGGGCAAGGAAGTAGCAAAACTGGAACTTAGGTTGAACACCATGGCACTTATTGTAGATACAGATGGGGTTGTAGTTACAATGTATTGAACCCCAAAATATATCAAAGTAGAAGTATGGAACCTGGGGTACAAAAGATTAATTAGGCATGAGAAAGAGGGTAGTACACGTGGGAGATCAGAACATGTTAAAACTAGACTGAGATACTCCAAACCCCAGGGAGAGAAAATATGCAGATGGTCTGTGTGTTAGACTAAGAGAAATTCACCCAGCTGATGTAGGACTGACAGACAGAACTCTGGTTGGGGGCTTAACCAAGATTGTTGTGGTCAGGGGTGGTCAACTGAAGGCATCATTAGCCAGTAATGATCATATCACTGCATGGTTTAGAGCTGGGGGAGGGCTAGGATAAAAAACCGAGAGAGTAGTATGATTTCCGAGGAATGGATTAGGGTGAGCTTTGGTGAAGATCAAAGATGATAAAGGAATCTAGAGGCAAAATAAAGGGGCAACAGGCTATGGTGATTGACCTGGTATGGAGTATTCTGAACTATGGCTGATGCATTGGTGAAGAGGCAAAAAGGTATAATGAAGTGGAGACCAATGTGGCCACAAAAGAATGTAAATGTAATGAATAGGGCAGATAAGGCATGGGCATGGCAGAAGTGAATGTGATGGGAAGGTGGAAGAGACATCGAACAAAAAGGAATGTAGAAGGCCAACAAAGCAAGTAGGGGAGCTGAGGCTCATGTCAAAAGAAGAAGGATAAAGATTTTTTTAGGAAGGCGCTTCTCTGAACTGAAACTGGTTTATTAGCAGTCACCAAATTGCCCAGTCACACTTCCCACTGCCCAAGATATCATCTTAAAATCGATAAAGAATTTCCCATTCGACAAATTGTTTTTGTAGTACACATCTGAGTGCAGGTGGTTTGACCCATGCTTCTGGTTTCTAATATAATAACTCCAGTGATTTGGAGTAAAGGATGTACTAATATGTTCCCAGAATGAGGAGTGCATGGGACAAAATCCTCTAGAAAAACAGCAATTATGCATGTCTTTTTATTGTGGAAATATTGGAGCAGGAAGTTGGCTGGCAGGACAGTGGGATACAACAGTTAGATGCTAAGATCATCAGTACAAATTTTTAAGGTACATTATATTCCTGGATGAGCTGAGTAAAGATGGAGGTAAATCATGAAAGACAGAGAAAAGCAGAGGGAAGGGAAGATTTCATACTGCAATGATGGTAGCACACGGTGGAATAAACAGTGAAGAAGCAAGAGGATTAAGGCTGAGAAAGTGGAGAGGTAAACAGGAAAATAAGGTCTAAGGCTTAAGAAAGCACAAGTCTGCTGAGGTGGCTAATACTGAAAACACCAAGAAATGACAAATGGCCCATGGTAAGCCACAAAGGCCATCCCTAAATCAGAAACTTCATCAGAATGTTTTGAATCACCCACTATCATGCTTTTAAAAAAGACACAAAATCATGTGATAAGACTTGATCAATCAACAATCCCCATAAAGAAATAAAAGATTTGATGGAAAAGTTAAAGCAAACAACCTCCAAAAAAGCATTCATACTAAATGTAATACCCCCTGCTCACTATATTACATTAATAACCTGTATCCATTATCATTAATATTTAAAATTTCTACACTTGGTGGTGTTGCGGTAGAGTTGTCGCCTCACAGTAAGATGTTGTCCTGTTCGATTCTCAGCTAAAGCGTCTTCTTTGTGGAGACATGCGTGAATGGGCGTACCTTCGTTGAAGGTTGTGCATCAGGGCTGGCAACTCGGTATGTAAAAATCTACTGCCAATCATTAGTGGACCAGAGTTCCGCTGTGGCAACCCCTAACCAGGAAAATCTGAAAGATACAACAACACTTGATATCTTTTAAGTCCAAGCATTACATGGACTGCCTCTTAAAGTTTTCAGGTGTTTGGCTAATATGGTAGATTTCCTGACAGAGATCTTCAGCTGATCATTGGTCATAGAAAAAGTACTTGTGGGTTAGAAGATGACAGGAGATGTGCCCTTGCACAAGGGAAAAAGCAGGAAAAAATCTATGGAACAACTGGCCTGTTAGTCTAATAGTTATGGACAGGAAAATCATGGGGAGAACCTGATGAGGACAGTTGTCTCAGACATTAACAACCAACACATGTTCAGGACCAAAAAAAGCTGTCCGTTGAACCTGGTCAGTTTTTTTATAGGTTAGAGGAGGACTTTGACAGGGGATTACCAGTAGATGTGGTCTAGCTGGACTTAAAAAAGGCCTTTGACATGCACCCACATAAGTGACTGCTAGGAGAGTACAAGAGTTGGGAATGAGACTAAGACTGTGGAAAAGGATAGTAACATGATTGAAGAAGAGAGCAAACAGGGTTGTGGTAAGGGGGTAGTGATGGGATTAAGGGCACTGACTAGCTAAGTATTACAGAGATGAGTCCTTGATCTTGTACTCCTCAATGCGTTCCTTTAAACCACGTGTAAGCAAACACAAGGTCTGAAAATTCATCTTTACCCTTGATACACGAGAGGTGTATCACTGGTGGATGGAGGGAGGAGTCTAAGGAATAATTTGGAAAGACTGACCAAGATCGAAGAATGACATCTGTTAAGTTTCACCACAGATAAATGCACAACCACTGCATTTGGGTCACAACAATGCTCATGCAAAGCTTTAACTGCAGGAAGTAGAATTGTCAGTAACCGCGCAAGAATCAAATTTGTGTGTGATCACATCACCTCTTGACCAGTATGAGCTGAGTGATATGGTCATGGCAGCAACAAAGAGAAAAGTGGGGATTGCCCTCTGGAGGTGGGGGAAGGACAATTTCTAGAAGTAAATAATGTTTGCTCCAACTCTAGCGTGTCCTGATTAGGCCATGCCTTGAATACTTTGCACAGTTTTTAAGATCACACAAGGAAAGGGACATCAATCTCCTGGAAGGAGTACAATACAAAGCCACCAGACTGGTGCGAGGTGGATACCAAAAGGTATGGCTGGGAAGTTAGGGGAGCTTGAGTTCTTATTATTAAAGACCAGAAGAAATGCGAAGGGGTCACTCTGAACTTGAAAAGTGAGGGTGAGGACTGAAAACAGACAGCAAACTGTATGGCATGACTGGTTCCTGCATCAGTGAAAGTACTTATTCACAGACTGAGTTGTAAAGCTATGGAATGGAGTATCAGAATTGGTGGTTAAGATGGAATTCAAGGATGCATGAAGTAGATGGAGAAAGTATAAGGTGGAAGGAAACAGTGAAGATGAGTAGGAATTTTTAATGTACTTAAAAATCAGACTAAATAGGGTTAGTGTCTATCTGTCCCTTCAAACAAATGTTTGGATGGAATGGTGAATCTCTAATAGGCACTACCTTCACAGTAGGGTATGGCAGTTTCTAAGATGAGAACTAATTGGAAGAATAAAGGCAGGCTGTGAGTAAGATGGGATTATATGCCTTTGTAGGTTACAGATAACACTGCAGGTTGCCAACTATGACCTCGAGAGGTTAAGGGAATGCAGAAGGATGCGGTGGTTAATGAGATAGCCCAGAAGCAGAACAGCAGCAGAAACACAGACAGCAATGAACAGTAACATAAAATGTGACCGGGAAAGTAAATTTATCAAGATACTGAAAAACATGATATGGATTGTTTTAACTAAATTATTACATTACACTTGCACATAACGTCACCAAGCAACCACACAAGAGGGAGCCAACATCTGACAGTTGTATGCCTACCAGACAGGATTACTGGCCAACCTCAATAGTGCTGAAGTGCTGGAGAACTGCTATAGCCACATGGAGTTGGGGTATTTATGACCCTGCCTTATAGTGTATTGGCATTACTTTTTAAAATTTAAGCATGAATGAGGCATGGGCAATGGGATGGACCCACCCTGGTCCAAGGACAGGGCTATTTCAAAGCCCACCTGTCTGCATTAGTCTGCCCCTTGCTCACAGCTCCAATCTTCACTGTGACCATAGAAGCAGAATGCCCTTTACCAGACACATTATCCGCACACCTCCACCCTGAATAGAGGTGAGCATGCAGAGCCTCATTAATTCACTCTTTGCACTCCTCCCATCTCCAAAACACTTCTGGGCTACTAATTGAACTGCGGTCGTCACCTGGGTCACTGTTAGAGCGTTATTATCCCTATAAGTCAATGGGGATGACACTTTTAACATTTTTACTGCAGTAAAATCATAACTGAGCAGGACAATTATTTTTGTCGCATTTATATCATTATAGTTAGAGTGAACCCTCCTCCCAACTAAAACATAACATTATAAAGATATTTTGTGGGTGTAAATGTGAGAACAACCTAGCAAAGGCAGAAATGCAACTAGGATGTGTTTAATTTATTTAAAAGACACATTTGGACTGTGTTTCTTGGCTGGTCTTCTGAGTCATATAGTTTTTAAAATATTATTTTTGGCACAACAAAGATATAGTGCATGGAATGCCAGGATCACACTCCAAATTTATGAAAAGTGTGTTAAGCATCTCTGACATAAGAAAGGTGCTTAACAAAGTACGTATACTTAAGCATCGTTTACTGCTATTAAGGTCTAGTCTTGAGTTAAAAATAATAGCAGCCAGTGCTGGCCACCACAGGACCTTAAAATCTGTTAGACACTTCACAGTCATGTATGCAGAAAGTGTGGCAGAACAAAGTATAACAGCTCTTAAAACTGTTCATTCCTTTGACATCTAGTTTGCTTCTGTCTGCAGCCTGTTTTATGGCTTTTAAAGCTGTAAAATGTCCTGCTCTCCTGCAACATGGCTACATGCACTACAAAGAATCAGATCATAACTTAATTGTCATATGTTCTTAAAGTGAATGTCAAGATTCAGCTTTAGTTTACTCCACTCTCAAGATGAATTTCTTGACATCCCTGTTTCAAATATAACAACTTGTTTACAATTGAAGACCCAGTCATAATCCTGTATGCTTGAGTCTGCAAGAGAAAGTGGGTAAAGGTAACCTTATATGTTAATAGTTTTCCTTTTTGTATTGATGTTAGAATCCTGAAACATGCCATTACAAAATAAATGCATTCAAAACTATGACTATTGAGCCCTCTAGCAAAGGCTCTTGAAGCAGTTAAACAGTGCAGCTCAGTATCTCTTTTGTTGTGAAACAGGGAAAGAAGCCAGGTATGACATCACCCAAAGGGCTGGCAATCACAATCATTGTTATGTTTTTCCACAAAGTATCTCACACTGTCATCCTGCTTATGTGGTCAGGTGTTGTTCCATCACGCCTTCAAAAATGCTTATTTTTCTGCACCTCATTTTAAGGTTCTAAACCTGGAGCAGACAGATTAAATCATCACAATCCAGTATCAGAATATATATATAAATGTGAAATGATTGCTTTTTTTGTATAACTTTAGACCAAGGGCAGCAGTCAACTGACAACTAACTATACTCCAGCATTCAGATTACTTTAAAATAAACCTTTTTATTGATTACTAGTAGGTATTTCACAAGACAATGTTGCAAAAAGCAAACAAAACTTGGTGGGTTCACTTTTTAAAGTTTCTTTCTAGCATCAGAGTGATATGCATACCTACTCAACTGAATAATGTTTTTTTTTTCATTAAACCATGAACATTAAGATCTCACATGGCACTGAATACTGCCAGGAATTAATGAACCCATACCTTTTTGTGTACAGTTTCATACTGTACTTTCTTTGGAGCAGACTACTTGCATATTCAGTGAAACTCATTTTATTCACTGCACATTTATCTCCTCTTGTGTTTCGTTCTATAAAATATCTAAGCAGAGAACAACTACTGATTGGTATCAGGGACCTGGAAAGCATTTGTGGTTCTTTGTTTATAAGTATCTTGTTTGTGTCATATTGATATGCACGCACAATTATTTGATTAACTCTTTTCACTAATTCAAGAATGGCACTATATCATATTGCACTAAATAATGCTAGGAATTAATAAAGCCACACCAATTATTGTCTACAATTTCATTTTGTTCATTAATTGGGTGAAAAGAGTTGCATACTTATCTGGTGGAATACAAATTATTTACTGCCCATTTATCTCTTGTGTTTTTTTTCTGCAGGATCAACTAAGAAGGGTCAGTACACGCAGCCACATCTTAAATTCTGGAAGAGAACATACAATGAATTCCCACAGTGAACAAGTAAGACAGTTTTATGTTATAAATGTTTACAATCATGTAGACTTGGCATGTCAGGATACACAGGCATAATCACCTGCATTTGGTAGAACCATATGTTCTTACAATATTGGTGCTTTGAGTAAGTTATGACGATGCATTTGTATTCATATCTGTATAGGAGATCTGTTAATATGCCTGTGTGAAATGAATGAACATACAGCTCTTCAGTCACACTGGGTGTGCAAACGTATGTGTGCTGTGTATGTGTGGGTCAGGTGTCACTTGTTCTTGGTTATGGGGCTGCAGGTCATGGGTGATGCTTACGTTATTCATGTTTGCAATTGTTAAGGTAATGAAGGCAAGGTTATACTTGCCTGGAATGTAGCTGAACAATTCTTCCTGGTGGCAATGCAGTTTTTTCATTAAAAACATGATAAATTACATGGCTGCTTTAAGACAAATTATCAAGGGTACTGTATAATTAACATTAACCAGATTTTGTCATAAAAATTGTTCTTTTGTTATATCTTCCAGGACAGGATCAGACATCATTCGGTAATCACTTTTGACCCTCTCTGATTTATGTCATTCTCATTATATAACATGTTGCTTATTCTGTCTCTGTTCATCTTATAGGGATGTTGAATATTTTTAAAAAGCATTTATGACTTTTTCTTCATGTTTTCTCTCCATCTTTCAAAATCTATGCACTCAGTCATGTATGCTTAGTAAGCTAATAACCCACATCCCCATGTTTTTTCTGTTATGAAATTAGTGGTTATCCAGTGTTGGCACCAACTTTTTTTCCATTGCAGTAAGGAGGAAGGGCTCTTTGAGGTTCCTTGTCCTCCAGCTGACCTTTCCAAATTCAGGTCATCTCCATTGGGAAAGACATCTCTTGTTGTAAGTCTGGAGACCTAGTATGTTATGCTCTGGTTCCATTAGTTTGTATTACTACTATTCTGCTGCTGTTTTGCAACGGACAATGCGCCCCTCTGTAAATATATGACAATATATCTTAAAGCATAACTTCACTTTCATTGTGCCAGGAAGAACCATCTTCTACTATATACCATGACAAACTTAGAACATGCAGCCAGGCTTTTCATTTTTAACCTAAGTGTATGTTAGATTGTAACTAATGAAGAATGAGAAGGACAGGGCCTAGATGTGGTCACAAACTGACAGCTGAATGGCTGTCACTATTCAAAGTAACTGTAATAGTGAATTCAGTCAATTATTTAATCTTTTTTAACAAAGACAAAGACTCACTAGGTTGCTCCTAGTAAATAAGTTCTAATGTCAGGAGATCTTGCTCATGAATTCCTGCAGTTTGGAGTAGGTGGCTGATCAATGGACGGGAAGATCATCTACAGACTGGTGGGCACTCTGTAATTCTGTGGTAATGAAGCAACAGTGGACTCTGTCAGCAGAGTGTTTGGTTTATTGGTCACTCTATAGCTTTATGCCACCAAAGTTCACAAGATCTGAGTAATGACAAAAGGTGAGGGGAGTTATCCTTGAGGTTCATGGGCTCAATTTCTGGGATAGGCTAAGGAGCCCTGTATTCCTGTAGGTTCCTGCCAGAATTGCTGACCCTTTGACAGAAAAGAGCCACTTGAAGTGGCTGGCAGTTAACACAGAGCATGAAGACTATACACTGTTAATGAGTCAGTCCTTGTGGTAGAAGGCTTGATCCCCTCAGCCTTCATTTACCTACTGTATGACCTTGGGTAAGTCATGTAACAAGACATTGTTTTGGGGCAACTGGGAATTTGAGCTAGGCTCCTTAATAGTCTCCTAGACTGTGAGCCTAGTACCTACTATGAACCTATGAACCTAAGTGGCCTGAGCAGGGCACTTTGAAAGGATTGCCTCTGGAAGATATCTTTTCAAGCAGAACCAGAGACATCCCAGTGAGCAGAGAATTAAATGCTGACAGACAATGCTGGAGAAATTAACTTCTCTCGCCTTCTATAAGGAAACTTCAGAAGTCTGGTAGTGTAGCTTTAATCCATGTATGAGATAAAGGATGTTGTGTGCTCTGAGCTACTTTCTTTACTAAACTGCACTGTAACCTTCATCAAGGCATGCAGCATGCCGACAATAGATGGTTGTAATGAAAATGCCTTAGATATGCCTACCTAAATTCTAAGGTAGAAAAAAAATAAGAACTGTCATGTTGGTCAATGAAACATAAAAGCACTAAACATAGGCATAAGTTAACAGCTTTTTGTGAACCACATAGGTTTTATGCAATTATTCAAGCTTTTGGGTTAGCACCAGCCCTTCATCAGAACTTAATAAGTTACATAGCTCATTATTTTATCATTGATCATCATCATCATCATTCCCCTTTTCCCCATTTTTTTATATGGGGTTGGGGTGTGACATCAACATTAGCCAGTGTGACCAAATAACATGAGCCGACATTTACACAGTCATTGGGCTAGCACTGAAACAGGGTTACTGTGTTTAAATATATATTTGTGCGTAGAAAGGGAAGAACACCATTTCATTCTTATTTGCTAAAAAATGTTAGTGTGGAAAAATGTATTCAGCTCAGATGCTTAATATGATAACTACATCTTAGTGACGGACACTGTGTGTATGTGGTGTGTTTGTGTGTGGGTGTGTGTGCATGCGCACATCTGAACCTGAAACTTAAGAAGACCAGGTTATAGCCTGCCATGAAACTAAAGGTTCTTCCTGCATATTATATTAAAGTCACTGTTCATTTAACAGAGACAATAGCAGCTCAAGTGACTGCTCTGACACTTAATGAGGGAATCAATTTGTAGTTTGTTATTCTGAGGTAATCACAGAACTCTGCTCTTATTAAGAGAGATGCATTGAGCTATTTTAAGTAGTCTGTGTCTGACTTACACATCCCTCTTTGGAACTGAACATTTTCCCTTTTGCTATTACTGATCTTGCTCCTACCATCACCCACGGAGTCTCCATGGTGACATGGTGATGGGCCACTGCATGTATAAAATAGCATGAGGGAGGGTGATAGAACAATCAAGGACTGACATCTGTGGCTCCAGATTTGTCAGTAGTTATTTCTGCAGTATGTATAAGGCACAGTCAATGTGCAATGCATCCTTGCAGAAATCATGTATGCACATTTTCATTTGTTTGCCATCCTGGGATGTAATAATTGCCACTTTAGTGTCTTACACCAAGAGAGGGCATTGCAGTTACTAGATCTTGCCTCTGTGGAATGGAAGGGCAGGGTCATCTCCTGTATTCTATCCTCTTGTCAAACCCAGGTCATGAACAATGTTTAGGAAGCCTTTTCCATGTGCCAGAAGGCCAGCGGCTTATAGTAACAAACCACAAGTGGAGGCTGTGGGAAATAAATCTTGGGTATGCAGAATTTAAATGACTTCATTGCTTTAACCAGTGTGCCAGAGTACCAAGCCTGTTGTCCTTCATAAGCTTTGAAGCATACTGACAGTTTAGGGGGTTATTGAAGATTAAAAGGTTTTGCTGATGTCATCTGACCCAAAGGATCAATTTTATAATGCAGTCCTGAGGCAAGCATTATAACTTGTGAAAATAAATGGATGAAATGAATGTATTTACATGTTAGAACATTTTAATATAATTTACATTCAGGTACTGCAACTAATATTGTAAGTTGGGCTCCTTTTTAGTGATTTTTATATTTAAAAATATTAGGACTGCACTCTAGTGGAAGTAGAGAGTAGTTTGGTCTCTTCTGAGCTTGGGAATCACTTAGGAAACCTTGGAGTGTGTTGTGATTGGCCAATGGATATTTTGCTTGTTTGTTGATTTTCTGTGCCTTGTACTCATCACACAATGGGGAGGTTATCAGTGCCCTGTGTAGACATAGGCACTTGGAGTCCAACCTTCTCCATAAAAAGTCAGATATTTCCTGAGTGCATGACTGCATGATGAGCATCTGTTTTGCACATTGGGGGACATTGTTCTGTGAGATTACCCTAAGATTATAGTTTTTAGACAAATACCCAAGGAAACCTTGTTAGCTAGTTACTGTGGTTTGTGCACTGAGGAGCATTCTTGCAAAAGTCTTGTCTTAAACATTGTAGTTTTCATGAAATAGGACCCGACTAGATTATTCTACACTCTCCAGGTACAACTCCCCTTGCAATCCATGGAGTAAACATCTAAACCAAGGACAACTACTTTCCTTTTTTCTATGCAGCCATCTTGGAGGAAACAGGCACCGTGAGACGATGTAGCAGTTATCACATGTTTATCAACAACCACCTACTTTTTAAAAAATTGGATGCAGTGTGTGAAAGATATAGTTATACATTAGTGCTGGAGGCAAGGCTCTCACATACAAGCACTACAATTACCAAACAGGTTGTTAGAAAAACACACCACCACACTCTACCTGCCCACTCACACTAAAGTCCAAGTACATAGACTCATGTATACTGGGGCTCATAAAAGTAATCAGCCCAATCCTCCAAGGTCTCCTAGATACAGCCAAAACTATAGGGATCCTCAGCAACTCCACAAACACTATACCAAAGCAAAATTCGCTACGACACATATAGATTCAACTCTTGGTGTCTCAGCTTGTAAGCCCATAAGGCAAACATGTGCTCATTATAGGTGATTCCATTGTGAGACATATAGATGTTTTACTCATTAAGCTGAATATGGAGTGGATCATGGTCAGCTGCCTATCAGGGTCCAGAACCTGCCAGATTACGCACCCACTGAGGTCATTGAACCACAAGTACCAGGATGATTGTTTCATTGTACCTGTGGATGCAAATGACCTGAGACATACCCCTCTTGACTATATGAACAGAGACATGATGGAACTCTCAAACACTGTGTCCCAAGCTTGTATGAGCCTGGCATTGAGCAGCATTCTACCTTCTCTAAGGATGATACTGCAATATGAGCAGAAGATAATTGACTTTAACAATTGGCTTAGTTTTTGGTGTCATTTGAAAGGGGTACAATATTTGGCAGCTTGGGAGGTTGTGATTGACAGACCATCTGCTTTACCAAGGATAGTCTGCACCTGTCCCCTTTAGGGTTTTGAATACTGGCTAAACTTTCTTCATCCCCACAATGGCTTTTTTAGACAATGCCAACTTGACAAACCTTCCAGCATAGCCAAACCAACCCAGGATAATCTAAAGGTATTACTGCTTAATGCCAGGAGTCTAAACAAAAAAACTCCACTCCTTGCAAAACTGTGTAATAAGTCTAAACAAAAAAATCTACTCATTGCAAGACTGTGTAATAACAGAGGCATGGTTTAAAGCCACAGAGAACACCTCAATAGTGCAAGGCTAAAATTCCTTCCACACATTAATATAAGGCACTGCACAGGATGGGCTGAAAGGTGAAGGTGTTTCAATATTCATTAAAAACATTCACACCTGAAGACTGGTCAACTAGTATAACACGTTTGAGCTTCTCTATGTCCAACTCATCATAAGCAATGTCCTGTACCATATCATTGGATGCTATAGTTCCCTCTTTATGAGCAAGGACACCAGTACTACCATACTATGTACCTAAATGAATTGGAGTTGTTCTGCATTGGAACCAAACGTTACACTCCTGGGTGACTTCATCAACCACATTATGAATTTGGAAACATACACAACTTCCAGTATACAGGCTCAGAGATTCCTGGACTTTGTTAACACAAATTTTCTCTGTGATCTTTTCTATATACTCCCTAGGGGCATCAACATCTTCGACCTGGGGAGCTTTGTATCACCTGTCTGTAATGTCTTTGCTGGTCAGGATGGACTGCAAAAATTGTATCCATTGAAATTAAACCAAAGCATTTGACCCATCTAACCCTTGAACATTTAGAAATTATTCCATAGCAAACCTCCAACTATCAAGTGATACCCAGGCAAAATTTCAACCCCCCCCCCAAAACTGCATGATTTCTACTGCCTATGAGGAATTGTACAGAGAGACCCTGTACCATTATGTCAACAGCTGCACTGAATCAGCTTTACCTACCCAAAATAAACACATGACTAACTTAATGAATGCCATCCATTATCAATGAGTTGTGTAACAAAAGGAAGAAAACCATGACCAAAAGTAGGAAGCACAATACCCAACGTGGAAAGAAACCCCTCATCAAACTAAATAAGGAACTCAGGAGTCTTCTCAAGTCATCCAAAGCCACATTTGAGGTAAAGATAGCCTCACAGGCAAAGGACAACCACAAGGCCTTCTTCAGCTATGTCTGCAACCTCAAAAGGTAATACACAACAGTGTGTTGAACTAATTATAAATGGAACCACCTATACAGAGCTGGAGGATGTAGCAGGCATATTGGCTGATAAATTTAGCACCAATTTCACCCCTCGTCCACCTGACACCTCTCAAGAGACATCCACAACGATACCTGAAAGCTACAACTAATGAAAAAGTCCTCACTGTGCTCTCCAAGGCAAAAATACTGCATCTATGGACTGAGATAATACCCCAGGATGTCTACTGAGTAGCATGAAACATGACCTATTGAAATCTCTAAAATCATTGTTCAACCATAGCCTCCTAACTCTTTGTGCCTAGTGAATGGAGGACTGCAGCAGTTATTCTTTTGCACAAGGGCAGGCCATCTACTGACCTGGGTAACTACAGACCCATAAGTCTGATGATTCTCATATGTAAAGCCATGGAAAGAATTACCATGGATATTGTAAATAAAGACATTGGAAACCTTCATTCACTAGATCCAACACAGGTTGATTTCCTCAAAGGGAGATCATGTCTACTCAACTTTTTTGAGAAAGGCTTCAAAGCCATGGACAAGGACAAAATGGCATCATGACCTGGCTAAAACATTTGATACTTTTCCCCATTCAGGCATTGTTGGCAAACATACAGAACTGGGAGTAAACCCTTATGCCAACCAATGGATAGCAAATTGGCTCACAATGACTTGTAAGTCAGGATAGGGGACTGTACCTCCACAAAAAATGTCAGTGACTAGCGAAGTCCTTCAGGTTTTGGTGCTGGGGCCACTCCTCTTTGGCATCTACTTTTTGGAAGTCAAAGCTAATGTCAAGGGCCTCTGGTTGACCAAGTTTGCAGACAACTGCAAGCTTATAGCAATCATAGAATTCCTCAAGGACACAAATATCTTCCATGATGGCTTGGCATAGACTAATAATTGGTGCCAGAGCAATGGTCTAAAACTGAGTGCCAAAAATGCATAACAGTACCTTTGGAAAGTCAGCCACCCCATAGAACTACCACATAGACAATACATCCCTAAGAATAGCATCAGTAGTTAAGGACTGGGGGACATATGTAGACAGTGCCTTGGTCTTTGACCATCATGTCTCTACTGTTGTAAGGCAATCAATTTATAAGCAAGGATATGGCATTCAGGTTCAAAGATGTCATTGTTGCACTCTACTCAGTCCTCATTAGGCATATGTAATAACTGAAATGCCAGCAGAGATTCCTCACAAAATGAGTACAAGGTGATAACCACATGGAATATGCAGACCACTTCAAAGCATTGTCTTTATACTCAGTCTCCTACAAACAACTGAGAGGTGATCTGTGCCTGGCTTAAAAGGCATCATCTGATTCAGTACTGATGGACTTGCTGCACATCCACAAGTCTAACAGCATTAGAAATACCTGTTCAAAGAATCTAAACATTGTTTGCAACATAAATAGAATATGTTGGAGGAGTAGGTGCATGTCTCAGAACAGGCTTCCCAAACATGTGAAACATGCCTCTCAATTGCTCAGATTTTCACAGTATGTCCAGATTTTTGCTTCAAATTTTTGTTCAGGTCCTCATAAAATTTGTGGTTCTCTGATGGAACACTGAGGACTAAAGTCACTAAATAATGACATATTGAGTTTCAGCCTTAATACTCTTTAGAAAATGCATGCTAACACAAATCCTGTTATTCAAGTGTGGCAAGGGATAATCTAAAAAAGGGTACCAAGGAGGCCAAGAGGGAGTATGGAAAGAGGATACAAGGATGATTTGAGGATGCACAAGACTCAAGAAGCCTGTGGTAAGGTATTCGACAACTAACTGACTACAAGACCAAGTCAGCTCAGTGTGATGATGGCACTGAATTTCTGGGTAATGTAAACACATTTTATGGCAGGTTTGAAGAGAAAAACAACCTGGAAGCAGTATAGCTTCTCAATGACCAAAGGGAGGCAGTACTCAACTTCAGTGCTGTGGATGTAAGGAACCAACTGAGGAACATGAACTCCAGGAAGGCTGCTGGCCCTGATAACATTCTGGGTAAAATATTGAAACGTTATGCAGACCAACTCAGCATATTCTTGGCGGATATCTTCAATACCTCACTTGTCCAGGAAAAAGTACCAGCATGCTTCAAAGTTATTAACATGATCCCTCTGCTCAAAAAAGCCAATCCCACCTGCCTTAAATGATTACAGGCCAGTGACCCTTACATCAAATGTGCTGAAATGCTTTGAAAGGCTGGTTAAAAGGCATCTGGCTACAGTACTACCCCAATCCTTTAACCCGCTACACTTTGCCTACTGGACAAATAGATCAACTGCTGATGCCATTTCGGTGGCACTTCACCTCACATTGGAGCATCTTGAAGAGAAGAACAAGTATGCCAGGCTGTTGTTCATAGATTTCAGCTTGGCATTCAATATGGTGATTCCAATGCATCTTATAGGAAAGCTAATCAATCTTGGCATAAATAAAGGTCTGTGCAACTGGATCCTCGATTTCTTCACTGGAAGACCACAAAGGACCTGTGCTGGTAACAACACTTCAGAGAGTATTACAATCAATGCCAGACTACCCCAGGGTTATGTGCTGTGTCCTCTATTTTTCATCATCCTTACCCATGACTGTTCTGCAAAAGCTAGCAACAACCTCATCATAAAATTTGCAGATGACACCACAGTGGTGGGACTCATAAGTGGTGATGATGAGAGTGAGTATAGGAATGAAGTCAACTCCCTGATTGAATGGTACAATAACAACAATTTGGACCTGAACATCAATAAAACAAAGGAAATCATTATTAACTTCAGAAAAAAACTCTGCCATGCACCTGTCCATCAAGATCAATGGTGAAGAAGTGGAGAGAGTCCACAGAGTTCCTTGGGGTACATATATCACAGGATCTTTCTTGGAGTACAAACCAGCCAGCTAATTAAAAAAGCCCACCAGCGATTACATTTCCTAAGAAGGCTGAGAAAAGCAAAGCTCTCTATGAATGTTCTAAATACCTTCTACAGAGGAGCCATCGAGAGCATTACCACCAGCAACTGCACTGTATGGTTTGGTAACAGCACAATGGCTGAAAGGAAGAAGCTACAAAGAATAATAAGAACAGCAGAAAAGATGGTGGGGACTCGCCTTCCTACCTTACAGGAGCTCTTTAAAATGAGATGTAAAAAGAGGTCCCGCAAAATACTGAGTGAGACCTCATCCGGCGTATGGCTGGTTCACTAAACTTGCATCTGGTAGAAGGTTATGGAGTATCCACAGCAGGACTCCAGATTCATGAATAGTTTCAATCCAGCTGCAATAAGACTCATTAATGCAGACGTAAATCTGGATGTATCAAAACTATAATAGATTATTATGCTGTCATTCTTTTTCTTTTTTACCATACAGTAATTCTATTTATTTATTGCAGACTAAAATTAATATATTCTCATTCAAGTGCAATTCCAATCACTGTATGTACAGTATCACTCAATCTCACCTCTGTGTATAGTGTACTTTTCTTTTCATGTGTTAATCATCTAGTAGTCAGTGTTGTCCTAAATAGTGTACAAGCATGTGTGTCAGCTAACTAGACATTTACTTTTATACTATAGTTATTGTTTATTCTTTAATACCTATCATGTCTTGTCTTTTTGTGTTTGTTTTTTCCTATAAAAGAGATGACACCTGAAATTTCGTTTAGGTAGCACTTGTGTTTCTTAAATCACAATAACGTTTCTTTGAATCTTTGAATCTTTAGTTAGTATGTGAAACGATGCCAACATCCTGTGCTGTTAAGATACTCAATCTTAATTTGATAATAAAATAAAAAAATCAATACATCAGCCAGTGTGATAAACTGCTCTGTGAAAATAATGTTTCATTAACAATGCCCCTCAATGGGCATTTTAAAGGGTTGTACACTGATAATATGTAGTAGCGCATTTCTTTTGTCATCTAGCCAAAGAATCATGAAATGATACACTTAGATTAGAAAAGATGTGACTTGGGAACACTACTGTCTTCTTTCTCGTTATAATTCTTGAATGTTACTACTATATCACTGACATTAAAGAAGGTGGCTTTTGGTAACATGTCTTGTAAGTGCTATCTTTACATGTAGAGCATTGCATACTTTAACTTTAGGAGTTGTTCTGTTCTGTTCTATTTTAGAGTAAACAAGCCTTCATAATGTCTTGCCTTAGCTGAGGAGGGGGTGCCACAACTATGCAGCTAAGGGACTTGTGACAGTACTGAAATCTGAAACATACACACAGCTCTTGCTCAGATGCATGACACACTAGCTGGATCAAATGCAAGAATTCAGTACAGTGTAAGTGGGTTGCATCTTTAAAGCTGCAGCTCCTTTCACTGCATAACCAAAACATACCATAACATGCTCATTCTGCTGATGTCTTTCACTAGTCAGCTCTGGTGAGCCTTTGGTCTCTGTCACCTCATTCTGGTGGGTAAGATATGAAGTATAATATGAAACACTGCTTACCAATCTAGGATCTGTGTGTGTGTGTGTGTGTGTGTGTGTGCGTGTGCGTGTGTGTGCGGGGGGGGGGGTGGATTCTCCAGCTGTATAGTGCATTGAAAAGGGGATGACTTGGGTCAGTTGCCCTGAATTCAATCAAAATGGGAATAGCAAAGTAGTCTTAATTAGCTCCCATTCTCAGTTGATCACTTAACTGTGGGTGTAAGTTCTTCTCACCCTCAAGGCTGTTTGATCTTGGCGTTATTATGTTTAAGGGGATCCAGTCAATTGGTCAAATCCATTTCAGTCAAAAGTGGATTCACCAAAAACAACATGCTGAAACAACTTTCAGTGACAGTGGAGTTGTTCCTTCCAGTGACAGTGGAGTTGTTCCTTTTTTCCACTGTTGTGTAGGTATAAATAAGTTTTTGGGGTGTGGCGGGTATCTTCCCACATGAGGAGGGGGGTGCAAGGGCTTGCCCCATTGCTGTAAAAATACCTCTGATTCTTGCCAACAGTTGTTTTGCTATATTTCTTTTCTGTGAATCTAGTTTTGATTGTAGTGGATTTGACTGATTGACATGAATCTGATTTAGAGCTGTGGTAGTGCAAGTAACATTCCCCCTGGAAAAAAAATGATTGTACTTTTCCTCTGCAGATTTTTTTTGTAATTATGTTAAAGTCAACACTGAGTGATGTTGACTAAACACATTTTCTGTTTCCTAGTGTTTGATGCTTCCTTGTCCATTTGTTATTATATATCCACCGAAAAGATGAAAAAATACCCGTATGCCTTGACTTGACCATATCCTGAGACCCTTGCAGGGAAGTTCACAGTTATAATATCACCTGGTAGCCAAGCTTTACTCATTGTAAACATCTAAATAATAGCATCCAGATAATAACTATTTCATGACTCTATAATGGGGTAGATAGGGCACAGCGAGCAACTATTTTGGGGTGGATGTTGTGCAACTTGAATGGGGGACAAGAGATGGAATTAAGTCTTTGCGGGGGCTGAGAGGAAAGAATAATATTTGCAATACAAATGTAGGTATGGCTGTTGCTATAACAGCACAATAGGTAGATGTGTCTGTTCTGTAAGGCGTGAGGAGGCGAAACTACTTTATCATGTGCTATTGTGCTTAAAAGATTGTGCTACATGACGTAAGAAATACTCTAATAATATTTTTCTGGATGCTAAACTGAATGATTTATATGTTTTTAATGTTCTGATGCACATCATGTGGATGCCTTTGAACCAGCGCGCTGACACAATGCCACCATACCTCTGAATTCATCGCTAATTGAATATGGACCATTCTCAAGGCTTTGGTCTTTCAAGTATTTTAAGTGGGCTTTATTGCCTTAATAATATATGGAAACGTTTCATACCTTATTTCACATATGGTAATCAAAATAACTAATAATGTTCAGTTTTGCTCACCTGACATTGGTGTTACTTCATGACCATCCAGATGGTGCTTTGTCCATTAAATTGAATGAGTCAGTGCAAGAGTGTGGAAGGAGTATTTTTTGAGAATTAAAGTAAGCAAAAAACAAACAAAAAGTTTAACAGGATTTTTGAAGTGGACATTTTTAATGTTGGAGACAAACCCCTCTCCTATGAAAGTGACCACATCACCTTACAGTCTTGGACTAAGTTTAATTTACTCATGATTAATTCATGCTTCCCTGTGTCTAAAGGCAAGGACAAATCCCTAACTGCAGTGACCCTCACTGGTAAGTAGACCGTTAGAGAAATGCTGTTCTCTATTGTGCAGCTGTCATGCCTCTGCTTCCAGTATGTGCAACAGCGACCAGATTTTCTACTCCGCACAAGTTGAATCCCAAGCATGTGCAGTATTATCAGAAAAAAAGTCAGTAGGATGATCGTGAAAAAAGGGCCGACTTTGTGAATTCTCTACTACGCTCAGTAATCAGACTTCTGCCTTACTTACACCTGCACAGGAGATAAACAAAAGTGACCAACTTGGCTGGAGAAGGGTAGACTGACATTTTTTTTCAGTATCCTGCTATATTTATACAACCTTTTCAGATTCTCCACATTTTGATAGCTCCTGTCAAACAAAATATACCTTCCATGGTGGAAATAATCCACCAATTTAGCTAAAACAAATTCCTGGATGCAATTCACTTATTCATTATAATGAATGCATAAAACATTTATTTCTACTGGAAGCCCACAAGTCAAGGGTACTGGTTAATAATTGGCGTAGGGTGCAAGAAGATGTAGGATTTTGCAATCTGTGGTTGTATGGTAGATGGAGGTGTTAAATGAGATGAGATGACTCCACTGCCAAGTTTCATTCTGGTGTGAAATGTACTATAATTATTTATGCTGTAACTGTCTGCTGTGAAATGAGTTGTTTAGATGACTGGATGAAACCACAAGATAGGTGCTGGCTCCTGTTGGGATATTTGTAATATGTTTTGTGAATTCTAAGGGAGCCAAACATTGCCGATAAAGTTTGAGTATGGAATTGATTCATATCTGGTGGTTTGATCAACATAATTACATAGATTATAATAATTAACTCATTTCTCTGCTCATGATGCTGTTTCCTGCTTCATTTCATAAGTAAATTTAACTCATTAATTTCTGAATCCTAGAATGGATTATATTCAGATGCGATACAAACTGGTAGGCAAGATGCCCACAATATGGAATACAGTCAGAGAAGCAGGGAACTATCTGGTGCATATGTTATTCTTACCTCCTTTGAATGGATGCTGCAGAAACAAAGTGACAGAGACTGAAAAAATGTTCTTACTGAGGTATACAAGCATATGCCATATGTTTATAGCCCCAGAAATTTTAAACAGTGTGTGATACTGACTTCAAAACTGTCTCCTGTGGTGATTGGCAATAGCTTGAGTGCTGTTAAACATTATGATAAAACACCTGTATCTCAGGTTCAATTGCAAAGTCTGCCCCTTTAAGCTTCTAAAACTCCATTTTGGTAAGGCCTGATAGATAGCCTCTGGTCTGGTGCCATTAGACACTTTTGACTCTGACTGACTGACACTCTCTCTCTCTCTTTATCTGATTGCTGGTCAGACTTTTCTTGGCATAACCTATCAATGCTTTATTTCTTTTTCTCCATTTTGCATAGGATGATTGCTAAGCATATCGTGGAACAGGATGAGACTGTGACATCGATAAGAAGACAACTGAATTCTGACAAACTATGAATGAGATTCAGCTAGATCATTAAGAAAATATAACTGGTCTACAACAATAACCCAAAATACTCCCCCTGATATAACAGCAAGCTGGACAAGTCAAACTCATGAGAAAAAGAAAAATGCTACAACTGTAACATTAGCTATCAAGCATTTTTTGCAGGTAACAAGTCCCCTGGTGAACTTTCATGTGGGGTAATTTGCCCCTAGACCCATCTTAATTATAATCACATTCTCTACAGTCATTTACCTGCAGGGAAAAGAGATGCACTCTGCAAGGGTGAGGACAAAGGTTTGCACAGCTGTAGTCTTACAGCAGAGCTGATAAATAAAAATATTCAGGAACTTGTGCATTTGGGGAGCTGGAATGAGGGAATCTGCATTGTTGCAAGATGCTTTCATGACAACTGGAGGAGGGTTCCATTTATAGACCTCTGCTGTCTCACCCTCAGTTTTTATACTTATAGTCTTAGGATCTTGTGTAGTCCAAATGAATTCCCAGTTTGTCCTTCACTCTGGTAATGATAAAATGCTTTCTTCCTAACTGCAGTAAATAAGGGTAAGAGAAGGGACTATCATTTGAGACCCCTATGCACTTGGCTGGGAATTTAATTTTAAATACCTATCATCCCCATATGACTGGTGGTGCCATGGCATAGACTGACCAGTTCATGTATGCTACCGTGTGCAAGCAAACAAGCCATAGTTATGTCCTACTGATAAAGCAAAATAAGTGCCTTGCATGCAGAAAGATCATCACTCCCCACCTGAGATCCATGCTGCAGCAGCAGTAACTCACACTGCAACCAGAATGGAAGTGATAGAAACATGACCTTTGATCTTGTTCAGCTTTTCAGTCTAGCCTTGGGTCTTTCGAACATTTGCCACCAGTGGTATAGTTCAGGAAGAACCCCCTTCATCAATGGATGGGATTTAAAAGAAGATTTTCATCTGAAAGCATATAGCTGACTGTTTCCACCTGTTCCTGTTTTGTTTAAAACGCAGCTTAACTAAAAGTTTTGTGTAAGCAAAGTGCCACTTCATACAACAGACTTCCAAATAAGAATATATACAGAAACATTGAGAGAACACATGTTTTTGACACTGTCCCATTTATAATTTGGCACACTGATGTATACTATATTGATACCTTTGGGCCAACTGACCATCACACTAATGGCATAACACTGAATGCAGAACTAAATGTATGTGGTTCTTTCTCGAGCTTTAGCCTCCCCAGCACTCCCAGAGGGTGTTTTGCTTTTGAGTATATCTGTGCATTGCAGTAGCACTTGCAGAATAAAGAATAGTTAGCACATATTTTTTGACAATATCCCACATAAAACATAACTTTTTTTGGGTTGCAAGATCAACCTAACTAGATATCCTAAAGTCTAGAAAGCCTCTTTCAATGCTGACTTACTTACTAGTTCAGACTCGTTTGATTACAAAAAACACATATTGCATCCTGGTTCTCCATTTATACCCACAACTTAAAGTGGTATCAACCTATTCAATTTTGTATGTAGGGTACATACAGTGTATTACATCAAAATTTGTTTAACCTGATTTTGCTTTTTATACATATTTTAAACATATTTTTAAACATGTTTTAGACCATATTTGTTAAACATATTTTTTAAAACATATTTTAAACATATTTTAAACCACAAACTGCTAACCTGTTGATATTGCCATTAATAGTAAGGCTGCTATAAACTGTAGCCCTGAATGTTTACATATTTATATCATATTTTTAGGCAAAAATCAGATAATATGCATATATACAATATATATTTTTATTATTATTATGGTTAACATATTAGAATGAGAGTAAATGTTGACATATATATATATAAGCATATTATTAATGAGTAAACAAGTTAATAAAAATCAGTTTATATATATATATATATATATATATATATATATATATATATATATATATATATATGTGTGTGTGTTTTAGCCTATTAATGGTTCTCATAGTTTTATCTAATTTATGTAGAACTTGATTTTGATATTAGAATGATTGGATATTTACCTGCCCAATATTCATTGTTTAGTCCTATCATACCTGTATCATTGGGGGCACCAATGGACTATGCCTCATGTACTTGATGTTCATTTAGTCCTGGCTTAAAAAAGCCCCCCCAAGTGGTAATCCCACTTGTTCAGTTTGTTTGTTGAGTTTGTGCCACCCCCATCTTGAAATTCCTGTGAAGTTGGATTTTGTCTATTATGGTAAACCTAAATGATGCTCCTGTGTGTTGTTGAGTATGTTTATATAGAGCATTGGTTATTCTTCTGTTTCTGATTGAACTCAGATGTTCGCTAATCCTAATTCTGATGGGCCTGGAAGTCTGCCCGACATAGAAGGCAGAGCAGGTGCATTGTGCCAAGTATATCACCCAATCTGAACTACAATTTCCAAAAGTTTTTATGTTGAAATACCTTTGTGTATTCTTTACTGGTGAATTCTTTGGTTTTCCAAATATATTGGCATGAACTACAATGTCAGGGGGGTAACAACCAACTAAAGCATCACCAAATAGTGTAGTTTGTTGTTTCATACCTGGTGTGAACCTTTTATAGTGTGTTAACTGGGACTGAATTGTCGCCCCTGCGATAAGAAAAAAGCGAGGTTTCGGGAAGGATATCATTAAGAAATGAATTTGACTGTAATATATCCCAATGTTTGTTAACAATTTGTCTGAACCAGGATGTGTTATTGCCATACATGGTAACTAATCTGATAGGTTGCCTATCCTGTTTGGGAACTTCTTTTGATCTATTATATTTAAGAAGATCGTGTCTGCCCTTAGTTTGTAACTGTTTGACAGTTTTGTTTAAATGGTTGAAATTGTATCCTCTATCCACAAATCTGGTTGTTAATTCTTGTGTTTGACTGGAATATTCTGTTGTAGTTGAACAGATCTTTTCAGGGATATTATTGTTTGTTGGGGTTATAATTAATAATGTGGGTGGGGGATGAGGTGTGGCATGGAATGGTGTGTTATATTGGAAATTTTTTGTTTCTATGTGTTGTTGCTAAAGTGTGATCCCCGTAATTTTTTGATGCACGTCCAAAAAACACCCATCTCATTATATCAATGTTGACCGTAAATTGTATGTCAAATGGGTTGTTGTTGAGATAATCCACAAATTTGAATAGTACCTCCTTACTCCCGCCACACCAACCAACAGTCAGTCAAATACCCTGCGCCATATGTCCATGTATTGCATATAAATATTCAGCTGAGCATCATATATGAAGGTAAGTTCATAATACCCCATAAATAAATCTGCATAAATTGGGGCAAAAGATGCCCCCATAGCTGTCCTTTGATTTGCCAAAGGGGTTACCTTCAAAATAAAAGATGTTTTTCTGCAATACAAATTCAGTTAACTTGATCAAAAAGTTATTAAATCCTGTTGAGTATAGATTTGATTCTTTTAACCAATGTGTAACTGCCAAAAAAATGCCTTGATGTAGGAGGATTGTTATATAAAAAAGATTACGTCTAATGTACATAGCAGCCAGTCTTCATCCAGTTGAGAATCTTCAATAATATTCAAAAATTGTGTTGTATCTTGGATACGTGATCTAACCATTGGCAATAATGGTTTTAAATATTCAGTCAGAAAAGCAGATAGAGGTTCAGTAAGAGATCCACGACCTGACACTATGGGTCTACCTGGTGGATTCATGAGATCTTTATGTGTCTTAGGTATTAAGTAAAGGTATTGTGGCATTGGTTCTGAAATCTTTAATTGATTGGCCACTTGGGAGGTGATGATATCTTCTTCCACAGCTAAATCTATGAATGAATCTATATCTGTTTTAAAATTGGGAGTTGGATCCACTACCATCTTTATATAGAACTGAGTTTGGGATAACTGTTTCAGTGCCTCTGCCTTATATTTTGAGTGGTCCATAACCACAATACCTCCACCTTTATTAGATGTAATCACAATATTTCTATTTTATTGCTTAAGAGCTTCACGTTCTTGTTGATTAAGATTGTTACGACAACTATCCGTATCTTTGGAAAAATGTAAATCTTTCAAAACACACTCCTTGAATATAGACACATGTTTGTCAATTGGTGGTATAAATGTAGATTTTCCAAACCTGAAACCAATAGATCTTTGAGAGTTAGTTTCATCTGAAAAAAATAACTTTAAATTAAGTGTTCTACAAAAATTATTAATGTCATCCACTAATAAATGTTCAGACACCGGTGTAGTGGGTACAAAATTCAGGCCTTTATTTAACACCTATTGAGCTTCTGTAAGTACCACTGATGAAATATTCAGTACATTGTTTTTTGTGTGTGTTTTTTTTTTTTTTTTGTTTGTAGATTATGTTTGTTCTACCATTACTTTGTACTTATGCTTCCCCTTGCTTCTGCATTTGTTGCCCCTAAAGGGATTGATTGCTTTCTTTTGGCAACTGGGGGCGGGCCTGGTTGGAGAAACACCTTCTGTAGTAGAAATGAAAATCTGAGTTGATCGTTAGAATTGAAATCATGGGTCATTTTTAAAAATGGTCTCTAATTTTTCTACCCCCCTGGGTGGTGTGTGTGCACCCTCTAAACCTCACTTTCTTCACATCAAAGGGGGGTATTTTTTTTCAATAATCCTATCTTCTCTCTTTGAATTTTTGTATTTTTTTTTTTCTAAGATCTCTCTCTGTTTGTGTTTTAGTTCCTTCCTTTCTTCCTTAACTAGTTGGGATAACTGGTCCTGATAATAATCAGTATCAGAAAAAGTTTCAGCTTCTAAACAGGTTGTTTGTAATTCTGTAGTAAGGGTTTCAATGTTTCTTTCATAATATTTGGAAAGACTTTCAACAAATAACTTTAATAAAACAACAGGTAAGCACTTTCACGGTTCAAGTCCGCTTCATCAGACAATAGCGTAGTGCAAAACGACAAACTTTAAAAGAAACAACATCCTATCAGAAAGCTGCTTTCTGCAAACTCAATTAACATGGAAAATCAATTAACTCTTAAAAACCAGTACTCTCTAATGCTTAAAAGGGCATGCATGTAAAAAAGGTTTTAGAGATACAGCTTCATTTATACCAGGTGCTTTACCTGCCTGGAAATACAAAATCCATTTTTGTTCACTGGCTTCAGTTCTAATTCTAATATTCCCTCATGTCTCGTTATCATTTGTTATTTCTAGGACAAAAAAATTAAACTTATGCTGGGGACCAAATTCAAGTATGTGTTTAGCTAAGGCACTAGTATCATTACTATTCCTGATGTCTCGAATATGTTCTTGTATGCGTTCTCTGAATGTACGATTAGTTTTGCCTATATAATAAACTCCACATATACTGCAGAAACTATAATAGGAAATAATCAAAGAGAATTGCAATATCTTATATGTGAATGAGGAGCTTAGGGATTTCGTTACTGATAAACCGCTATTTTCTTTTAAGAACAATACTTCCCTTAAAAGACATTTATGCTATAAGAAAAATAGTCAGACGTCGAATGTTATTTTTCAGAGGCGTGGTACATATGCCTGTAGACATTGCAGTGCCTGTAACTACATATATTCAGGGACTAGTTTTATACATCCACAGTTGGATTATTCAATAGATTTTTTTTTTTATGCAGATTGTTCATCCAAAAATCTTGTCTATTATAGTTTCTACAGTACATGTGGAGTTTATTATATAGGCAAAACTAATCATACATTCAGAGAACGCATACAAGAACATATTCGAGACATCAGGAATAGTAATGATACTAGTGCCTTAGCTAAACACATACTTGAATTTGGTCCCCCAAGTTTTTTGTCTTAGAAATAACAGATGATAATGAGAGGGGTGGGAATATTATAATTACAACTGAAGCCAGTGAACAAAAAATGGATTTTGTATTTCCAGGCATGTAAAGCACCTGGTATAAATGAAGCTGTATCTCTAAAACCTTTTTTTATATACACATCTTTTTAAGCATTAGAGAGTACTGTTTTTTAAGAGTTAATTGATTTTACATGTTATTTGAGTTTGCAGAAAGCATCTTTCTGATAGGATGTTTCTTTTAAAGTTTGTGATTTTGCACTATGCTATTGCCTGATGTAGCGGAGTTGAACCGTGAAAGCACTTACCTGTTGTTTTATTAAAGTTTTGCACTTCTGCCTACTTGGGTCTTAGCATTGTTTTTATTCTTTTTTAAGTAAAGTTCTGTCTGAGCAACTAACAGTGGTAGAAATTATATGTACTGATGGGAAACAAATGTTTGTTATTCTAATAATGCAAGAATTTATGATGATTTTACTGTGAATTCAAAATGCTGACTATCTCAGAAAGTTAACAGTACTTGAAAGATTGTTTACTATCATATAAGGTATCATTCTTGTCTCAAAGCTAGTAGCTATTAAGTTGAAGCCGGGAAGGCCTTAAAATTCACCATGTTCAGAACTTCTGCTCCACATATGTAGCTGCTGGAACTTTAGGCTGACATGTCAACACGTTTTTTTCTTTCTTGCTCTCTATTTTTTTCAGTTGGTTAAATTACAGGCTTTACAGCTTACTAACGTCACACACCATCCATATGTTTTAAATTAAACTATTACCTGATATTACTGCAATTATCACAGTTTCTTTCAATCAGTAAGACTGTGTGTGAAGACAAAGAAACAAATTATACATTATAACTTGTTGTTTTTCTTCTCTGGATTTAACCAGTCTTCCAGCACATCAGGTATTATTGTCATTTTTCAGTTAAATGTCAAAGTAGTTAACCTGAGCTGTTGTTAACTACTCTGCTAAATGAATACTGACTATAATGTACCATGCATGGGAAATTTAAGTTTTATGGCAGGCCATAACCTGCACTTCTAAAGTTTGAGTTTCTCTTGCTTTCTGTCTCTGCCCCTCCACCCCTTTCTTTCTTACACACACACACACACACACACACACACACACACACACACACACACACACACACACACACACACACACACACTGGTCTCTGAGGTACAGCTGTTAGACAAAGAATCCAAAATGCACGTTTTCTAATCTGGAATTTTACACGTGTCCTTTTTAGCCATTGAGAAATAAATTACACACTTCCATTTCTAGGCACAGATGGATATTAAAGCCCTCTGACATGAGTAACTTAATACCCGATGCCGATGAAGGTTACTTGTTTTTTCCTGCCTTGTTTTCCTCTGTCCTCACCACGACACAAGTTTGTGTCTGATACTGAGTTACTTGTTCAGCATCTCTTGTAGTTACCACATGTAAACAAATATTTTTAAATTGTAGTAATACACCGCAATGGTGGTGCTGCGGTAGCGTTGTCGCCTCACAGTAAGACGCTGTCCGGTTTGATTCTCAGCTAGAGCGTCTTCTGCGTGGAGACATGCGTGAATGGGCGTACTTTCGTTGAAGGTTGTGTGCCAGAGCTGGTAAATCGGCACGTAAAAATCAACTACCAATCATTAGCAGACCAGAGTTCTGCTGTGGCGACCCCTAAACAGGAAAAGCCGAAAGACACAACAACAAGTAACAGTACTCACTAATGACACAGGATGACACTGACTTAGGTGGCCAACACATCTTAGGCAATAATCAAAAAGGGCACTACGTTTTTCCTATCACTCATAGTGTTAATCTGTTATAAGGAGAAATGCAGACACTGCACTGCTAATGTGTGTGTGTGTGTGTGTGTGTGTGTGTGTGTGTGTGTGTGTGTGTGTGTGTGTGAATGAGTGTGTGCATGTGTATGAGTAAAAGTATGCATGTGCGGGAGTGCTGCTGTGTAACTTATATATACAAGATTGTACATTCAAATTCAGAACACAAAAATAATTAAATTCACTGTAATAACAAGAAAGTTAGAACCACAAATATGTTTGTCCCTCATGGGGTGCATGTGTTTGCTACTTTTCTCTTTAAGCCCATGTAAGGCTACAGGCAGGAAAATAAAAGAGTTTTGTGTGAGGAAATTAATTTCTTCTGTTGTGTGAAACAAGATAGTAAAAAAAAATTGCAGTCATTATTGCTAAATGTCGATACCTTCTTTGCAATTAACTCTGTGGAGATAAATAATATTATAAGATATTGTACCTTTTTATCCATATAATATACTTGGCACAATGTATATGTTGCCAATCATTCTATGTAGGTAAAACCAATAAGCATCTAAAGGAGAGAATTAGAGAACACCTCTATGCTATTAGAATTTTGTTGCAGTCTAATGCTTTAGCTAAACATGTTTTAAAAACCAACGTACAGCACTCTTTTAAGTTTATGGCTACAGAGTCCATCAAAGTGGCTGCATGGTTAGGAGATGTTAGAAATATTACTGAACAGCATGAAACAAAATGGATAAGAAGGCTCCGTTCGGATGCAGAAAAGGGCTTAAATAGTAGGATTTCATTGAAACCAGCTTTAAAAACTAGACACCTATTTAAATAAGTTTGTAGGCTGTGTATGTGTGTGTGTGTGTGTGTGTATATATATATATATATATATATATATATATATATATATATATATATATATATATATATATATATATGATGACATTCGCAATTAATGTTATTTTCACAGTTTTTTATGCTCTTACGTGTTTATAATATAGATAAGCCATTGGGGTGCAATATATTTATACGCTTGGTACATAGCAATGTTTACGTGTTGTATGCGGGAGTTTTTATTGGTATATTCAAATAATTATATTTGAGTAAAGCTTGTAGAGAAATAGAGTACCTTGACAAATATTGGGCTGGGACATTGCTTGGGTTCATACAGTTGCGTTAGACTGATTGATTTAATCAGAATGCATTCGCAGTTTTAGCTAATGTATTTGTCAGGTTTTATGCTCGTTTAGGTATATAGTTGTGAATGTTGGATTATAACATCATATAAGTTAGGCATACAGTGTTCGTATGTCTATTATTTCTATAAACGTTTCTATTGCCGTAGTTAGTCAGTAGTATCGAATAATAAGTTTTCACAACATATGATGAAATTTGGTAAGCAGTAGTGTTGTATTTGCCATCATGCTATTGGATATTAAAAAGAATACAGAGCACTCATTGGTTTAAGAAAGTAATCCTCTGAATAAGGGTTTAAATAGCAATCATGGCCAATGGATGCTTGTAGATGTGTTCGGCTGACCAATCAATATATACATATATCTTTAAGCTTTAGTAAGTGTAATGTAGGATATCTATCATGTAGTTATTTGTTAGTGTTTCTCTATGTTTTCAACGAGCTTATACAAGAATTGCATGCATATATGTTTTATAAGATATCTAATACTGTGGTCCTAAATCTTTTGGGATTAATCTAGTGTTCATTGGCGAATATACATGTGTGCTGGTGTTTCATATCTTTACATTTTTTCTGGGTTTTACATTCTAATAATGTAATACTGACTTTAAGTCCATATTTAGTGGTTTAGATTACAGAAGCAAAGGAATTTTAACATATAAAATAGATTTTGATGCCAGCGCTCAGACTTGGTTAAGTGTATGAAAATGGACTGTTATGTTACATTGGGAAGGCAATGACCAATAAAATAGTGCCTATAAATATTTTATCCAGTCACTCTACAGGATATTTTCATCATTGATTGGTTAAAATGTTTGTCACTAGATTTTGATAGGTTGATTTATAGGAGAGTTAAAAATGGAATGGTATTTTACATTAGTAAGACCATGACCATTAAAGTAGAGCAGCATAATGAAATATCCAATCATTATATATGCTTTTATTAATGATTGGTTAGGATTTTATCTTGAGATTTTGATAGGGTGTTTTTTAGTAGAATCAGTGAATGGTTTTGATGGTTTAATATGAACATAATGTATGTAATGCTTTTGGAGCATGACTGGATGTTTTTAATTATTTTTATTATTTAATAATGTCGTAATGATTTGTTGTTTAATGGTCTGAAGAAGGAACGATACATTGTGAAAGCACTTGTGTTTTGCTCTATTCGTATGCTGAAGTAAAGATTATACCCTGGCCGTATTTTGGCTCATTTGTTTTTATTTTATTGCAGAAATTAATAATAATTCAGGATGGATTCAAAGCAAAACAAAAAGAAAAGAAAAGGTCAGTCCTTTTGCTGCATTTGAGGCCATAGCAGAATAACAGGTTCTCAAGATAACAGTCTTTCCAAACTGCAGTCTTTAGAAGCAATTTCAAATGCAAGAAGATTTTTTTAGGCTAAACAATCTGTTTTCCAACCCACCCCCAACTTGTGGGATCAAGGAATTAAACAGTATTATTCCAATGGATAGTAAAAAGCCTTTTTGCTGTCTTGAAGGCAATTAAACCACAGGTTACTAAAGCCCTCTAGTACAGCATAGGCAACCTCTTTAAATCTTTCTCTATCTTTTGGTATCAGGGTCCTTTTTGGTAAACTGAGAATGTTCCACAGAACCTCATTTTCAGAGTTCACTAACTAGGTCATGAACAGTCTTTGTCTAATTTGCACACTTATGAAGCAAAGAATCCAGATTCATCTCAAGTTTCCACGACTTCTGCCATATTGACCCTTCCTACTCATTCAGATCAGATGTTAATTCAAGGCCTCCTCTGCCTGAGTTGATGGTAGCTCTGATGGATGTAAAAGACTGCACAGCACTTATTGAAAACAGTATAGGAATTTCCCTGGTGTCCTTGTCAAATTTTCCCTAATCAGTATAAATACCACCTAAGGTATCCTCTGAAAAGTCGTCACTAGCCTAGTGGGACTAATCCAGTCAATAAAAGCAAGCAGACAAATAAATAAATAATAAGTAAATGCATATAAACATACATGCTCCTTAAGTAGGATCATGTTCACACCTGGTAACATTCTTACCTGTGATTAGGCATGTTGGCATAAAGGAACTTTACTCTGGTTTAGTGTCTTAACTTAATACTGGCTTCTCAAATGCTTTTATGCTACACAAGTACCCCTTGTTGGGCCAGTTTCCACTCGTTGGCCCTTACTAAGTGTCATTTGTGCCATATCATACTGGCTTAGCATACTTGCTGAGGAGTTGCCCAAAGGAGACACCATCCTATGCTGCCCTACTATATAAATATGTGTGTGCATGTGTGTGTGTGTGTGTGTGTGTGCGCATGTGTGTGTGTGTGTGTGTGTGTGTGTGTGTGTGTGTGTGTGTGTGTGTGTGTGTGTGTGTGTGTGTGTGTGTGTGTGTGTGTGTGTGTGTATATATATATATATATATATATATATATATATATATATATATATATGTATACATATATATCAACAAATGTAAAATAAAATAAATAAATATATATGTATGTATATGCAGCATCAGTGGAAGCAACAAATTCAGATGCAGAAGGCTTGAGCGACTCCTCATTATCATGGATGCCTTTGGATGGGAAACAAATTCAGATGCAGAATGCTTGTGTGACTCCTCATGATCATGAATGCCTTTGGATGGGAAACAAATTCAGATGCAGAAGCCTTGTGTGACTGCTCATGATCATGAATGCCATTGGATGGGAAACAAATTCAGATGCAGAAGGCTTGTGTGACTCCTCATGATCATGCATGCCTTTGGATGGACAACAAATTCAGATGCAGAAGCCTTGCGTGACTCCTCATGATCATGAATGCCTTTGGATGGTTCATAGGTTCATAGGTAGGTACTAGGCTATCAGCCCAAGGGCCTATGTAAGCCTAGCCAGCAAGGTTCCCTGGCTTACGCCACCCAAGAAAGTTATTTTCCTGTGCCACTGTCGAGCAGAGACACAGAAGTGATCCTCGGGGTGTATTTCCTATTTCCCATCCACTCATAAAGATTTTTCTTGAAGAGTGCTAATGAAGAACTTTGCTTGACATACATGGGTAGCCTGTTCCAGAGTATGGGAAGTCTCTGGGACAGGAATCTATCCCTCCAGCATGTCCTGTTTATTGTGATGACAAGGTTTAGGTCCCTGGAGCATGTAGTTCAGAGGGATTGGGATTTCTTTAGGTGTAGCATGTCCAACAGCTCTGGGTTTGACATAGCTTTATATGTTAGGCAGAGATCACCTCTGAGCAAGGGATATGCTACAGAGTAAAACTGGAGTTTTTTGAGGTGGTCAGTGTAGGGCATTTGTTTGAGGCCAGTAATCCTCTTTGTGAGGTACTTCTGTGGCCCTTCCAGCTGCTGCAGATGTCTTGTGATGTGCATTCCAAAAGGGGAGTTGTACTCTATAATGGGTCTAATGAGTGTCGAGTACAGGGGAACAATGACCTATTTTTTTCTGGATGAGAACCCTTTTATGATGAGGTGTGCCACGTAGAAGGACTTCCTGACTACTGTGGCGATGTGACTATCAAAGGAGAGACTACTGTCTACCTGGATCCCAAGGTCTCTTATCACACATTCAGTGTTAAGTAGATTGCTGCCTATGTGGTAGTTCATGGGTACAGAGTTTTTACCAAAGGGGATGACACTGCACTTTTTGGCAATGAGCTTGAGGCCATGGCTCTGACACCAGGCATCTGTCTCAGCGAGGCTCTTCTGTAGGGTGTCCACATCATTTGGGGACTTGACTATGGCTCTTAGTTTGCAGTCATCTGTGAACTTCATTAGCCAGATGCCTTCTGTGTTTGCCTGTACTTCAGAGAAGTAGATATCAAACAGGAGAGGTCCCAGGATGGAACCCTGTGGTACTCCACTTGTCACTGCTTTGAGGTCAGATTTGGAGTCTGCAACTTTTACAGTGTGGATTCTGTCAGTGAGCCAGTTGGCAACCCATCTTGTGATATAGGGATGTATACCTAGTTTAGTGAGTTTAGCTATAATTCCAGAATGGGGGATGGTGTCAAAAGCCTTGGCGAGGTCAAGATAGGCTGTGTGAACCACCTTACCCTCATCTACGGCTTTGGTGACTGCCTCAAAGAAATCGATCAGGTTCAGGAGGCATGATCTGCCTTACACAAACCCGAACTGGGTGGGATCCAGAGTTTGGAGGTTACCAATGTCTTTGTTTATGAGTTCCATGATGATACGTTCCATGGCCTTGCAGACCAGGCTCATCAGGCTAATAGGTCGATAGTTCCCAGGATCAGTGGTGGCTCCCCCTTTGTGGAGTGGGATAACTGTTGCTGTGTGCATTCAGTGGGCACAAAGCCTGATGCAAGGCTATTATTGAACATGGTGTTTAAGTGGGGAGCCAGTTCATTCTGAAGTTCGTGTAAAACACAGCCTGGGATGTTGTCCGGTCCCATGGATGCTGTGTTTTTGGCTTTAGAGAGTGCAGCTTTTACCTGCGTAGTTGTGATTACAGGGATTCTGCATTTTTCCTGTATAGATATGGGCTTTTTAGGGGGTGGGAGGGTAAAGTTAGCACTGAACCTATCCGCCAGGATGTTGGCAATATCAGTTGGTTCTGTAATTTTTGTGCCTTTTTGCTGTAACTCAGAGCAGACCTGGTGTTGCCATCGAGATTCATGACATAGCTATAGAATGCTTTGTGGCTGTCCTTAGAATTAGTGGCAATTTTGTTTTTGTAGCTAGCTTTGGAGGATCTTATAAGGGATCTCAGCTTCTTACTGAGGCTGACCAGGGAGCTCCTCCACTCATGGGAAACAAATTCAGATGCAGAAGGCTTGTGTGACTCCTCATGATCATGCATGCCTTTGGATGGGAAACAAATTCAGATGCAGATGCCTTGTGCAACTCCTCATGAATGTCTTTGGATGGGAAACAAATTCTGATGCAGAAGGCTTGTGTGACTCCTCATGATCATGAATGCCACTGGATGGGAAACAAATTCAGACGCAGATGCCTTGTGTGACTCCTGAATGCCTTTGGATGGGAAACAAATTCAGATACAGAAGGCTTGTGTGACTCCTCCTGATCATGCATGCCGTTGGATGGGAAACAAATTCAGATGCAGAAGGCTTGTGTGACTCCTCATGATCATGCATGCCTTTGGATGGGCAGCAAATTCAGATGCAGAAGCCTTGTGTGACTCCTCATGATCATGAATGCCTTTGTATGGGAAAAAATTCAGATGAGGAAACCTTGTGTGACTCCTCATGATCATGAATGCCTTTGGATGGGAAACATATTCAGATGCAGAAGGCTTGTGTGACTCTTCATGATCATGAATGCCATTGGATGGAAAACAAATTCAGATGCAGAAGACTTGTGTGACTCCTCATGATCATGAATGCCTTTGGATGGAAAAAAAATTCAGATGAGGAAACCTTATGTGACTCCTCATGATCATGAATGCCATTGGATGGGAAACAAATTCAGATGCAGAAGCCTTGTGTGACTCCTCATGATCATGAATGCCATTGGATGGGAAACAAATTCAGATGCAGAAGGCTTGTATGACTCCTCATGATTATGAATGCCATTGGATGGGAAACCAATTCAGATGCAGAAGGCTTGTGTGACTCCTCCTGATCATGCATGCCTTTGGATGGGAAACAAATTCAGATGCAGAAGGCTTGTGTGACTCCTCCTGATCATGCATGCCTTTGGATGGGAAACAAATTCAGATGCAGAAGGCTTGTGTGACTCCTCATGATCATGAATATCTTTGGATTGCCCCTCGAACAACGGCACTGATTTCTGATTACTTCTGGCCCTGTTATCTCCTTCATTTCCAGAGTGGTGTAAAATGTCTTTAATCCATTTTTAAACTACTATGGTATTCTTAAAACATGGACTGAAGAGGCAAGCCATAATGTAATGTTTTTCAGAGTTTGATTTATGGTTTCAAAATATTTTCAGCAGTTCTGTCAGCTGCTAGATCTTTGAGCTGTTTATATTTGCAGTCCTTTTTGCAGTGCGGTGTTGTATACTGATTAATTGTCTACTAATATCTCAGTATCATCATTCTTGTATAGGAGACAGAATTCCACTTAGTGGGAATTTCCTGCATGATTTGAGATAGGGCAGGTGTTATTTTTCTAGTGTAGTCTGTTACAAGATTTTCAGTTTCAAAGCACTGCAGAATGGTGTGCAGATTGTGTTTGTAGAAGAAATCGAGTTCACTACCTTATTACAAGTATGTGTAAAGTATTTATGTGGGCCAAGTCACCAATCTGTAAGTCTTTGCCATATCAACCTTTTTATTAGGTTCATAGGTTCATAGGTAGGTACTAGGCTATTGGCCCTAGGGCCTATATAAGCCTAGCCAAAAAGATACCCTGGCGTTCGCCACCCAAGAAAATTATTTTCATGTGCGCCTGTCAAGCAGAGCCACAGAAGTGATCCCCAGGGTGAATTTCCTATTTCCCATCCAATCATCAAGATTTTTCTTGAAGAGTGCTAATGAGGAGCTCTGGATGACATAGATAGGTAGTCTGTTCCAGAGTATGGGAAGTCTCTAGGACAGGAATCTTTCCCTCCAGCATGTTCTGTTTATTGTGGTGACAAGGTTTAGTTCCCTACAGCGTGTAGCTTGGAGGGATTGGGATTTCTTTAAGTGGAGCATGTCCAACAGCTCTGGGTTTGACATAGCTTTGTATGTTAGGCAGAGATCGCCTCTGAGTAGGCGATATGCGACGGAGTAAAGCTGGAGTTTTTTTGAGATGGTCTGCGTAGAGCATGTGTTTGAGGCCAGTAATCCTCTTTGTGAGGTATTTCTGTGGCCTCTCCAGTTGTTGTAGATGTCTTGTGAGGTACATACCAAAAGGGGCATTGTACTCTATAATGGGTCTAATGAGTGATGAGTAGAGGGAAACAATGACCTCTTTTTTTTTTTTGATGAGAAACCTTTTGTGATGAGGTGTGCCATGTAGAAGGATTTCCTGAACACTGTGGCAATGTGATTATCAAAGGAGAGACTACTGTCCACCTGTGTCCCAAGGTCTCTTATCACACTTTCGGTGTTAAGTAGACTACCATCTATGTGGTAGTTCATGGGTACAGAGTTTTTACCAAAGGGGATGACAATGCACTTTTTGGCATTGAGCTTTAGGCCATGGCTTTGACACCAGGCATCTGTCTCAGTGAGGCAGTGAGTATTACACACTATTAATCTGCTTTCTGGTGGCCTCATAATTTCATACTATTGGTTCTGTGTGAGCGTTTTGCATTACATTATGGAGAGAAGCAAATGGATATTAGGACTGAAAGTTAGGAAGTAAAGAATGAATTGGTATATCTAAGTGAAAAGAAGACACCAGAGCTGGGTGGGTTACAATTCAGGTATCTAAAAACTCATCCAAAATACAGGTAGAATGTTTGACTGAGATATACTTTATCAGTGGCAGTGAAAGGTAAGCATATGGTCCATTATGTCAACAGAGATGTATCTAAAATCCAAGGAGTTACAGACATGTTAGCCTAACAGTGGTGGTACAAAAAAATTATGCCAAATAAAACTCTCTGAAGAAGATAAGTTGTCATCTTTGCTTGAAGACAACAGTGTTAATAATAATGATGAACTTATGCCTGAGGCAGAAAAGAGCAACTGGTCAAAGTGAATCCACTTTTTACATCTGAGGTACTAGGCAGTACTGTTGCAGATAGTGTAGTTTACCTGGACTTCTGTAAAGCCCTTTGTTACCACATATGGAATTAACAAATTGAAGGTGTCAGGCATGAGATTAAAGGTAAAAAAAGAGATTGTGGTATGGCTGAAGGTATAACACACAGCTGTGATTACAGAGAGGATATCAGAAATGAGAACTGTAAGTAGTAAGGCCCATGGAATTGCATGTTTGAGGTCCAATATTTTACTTTGTATATTTTACTCGTAGGGGCAGCAGAATGATGCAGCAGTTAGTGTTGCTGCACTTAATTTTTTGGTTCATTTCCTATCTGTGGTTCTTACATTGTGAAGACATTAGTCCACCTTATGTCCATTGGGTTTTTTCCAGATGTTGTGATTCTTCTAACATCTCAAATTATACTGTTTGTGGTGCCCTAAACCTGCCATTTAGTTTATGTGAAGTAGATGACTGTGTGTGTGTGTGTGTGTGTGTGTGTGTGTGTGTGTGTGTATCTATGTGCATCCTCTGGTGGACTGCCATCCTGTCCAGGACTGACTGTATGCTTTATGCCTAATGAGTGTTGAGATAGGCTGATGAGCTTGAGGGTAAAGTGGTGAATGAATGTTTCAGGCACATCTCCTTGCATAAGTAGACTGAAAGACTAGATACATTTTAATAACTGAAAAAAGTAACAGTTGAGTTCTGGGTCACAATACCCTGTGTATACAGCATCTGTAGCTTAGCAATAAACCATAAAAAGGATCTAGGGTTTCCTATCACATATACATTTGATTATTGGGAGCAAGGAACCAAGAAGATACAGAATACCTAACTTACTGCTGTGTAACTAGTTCATAGGTTCATAGGTTGGTACTAGGCTATCAGCCTAGGGCCTATGCAAGCCTAGCCATAACAATTCCCTGGATATTTCTTCCCACAATGTTTACTTCTCTGGACTCCTGTCTAGCAGGGCAACTGACATGTTCCCCGGGGTGAATTTCCTATCTCCCATCCAATCATCAAGGTTCCTTTTGAAGAGGGCAGTCTATTCCAGTGGGGAGTCTCTGGGTCAGGAACCTATCCCTCCAGCATGTTTTGTTCATTGTGATGACAAGGTTTAGATCCATTTCTTTAAGTGGAGCATGTCCAACAGCTCAGGGTTTTACATGGCCTTGTATGTTAAGCAGAGATTGCCTCTGAGTATATGCCACAGAGTATAGCTGGAGTTTTTCGGTCAGCTTATGGCATCTGCTTTAGGCCTGTGATTCTTTTAGTGTGGTATTTCTGTGGCCTTTCCAGCTGTTGCAGATGTCTTGTGAGGTACATAGGGCATTATACTCTATAATGGGTCTAATGAGGGATGAGTACAGCCTCCTTTTTCTGGATGAAAATCCCTTACTGATGAGGTGTGCCACATAGAAGGATTTCCCGACTATTGTGGTGATGTGGTTATCAAAGTGAGACCACTGTCCACCTGTGTCCCTAAGTCTCTTATCACACTTGATGTTTAGTGTCCTGCCACCTATGTGGTAATTCATGGGTACATGTTTATAACTATACATTTCTTGGCATTAAGCTTGAGCCCATGGCTCTGGCACCAGGCATCTGTTTCTGTAAGGCCCTTTTGTAGAATATCCACATAATTTGGGGATTCAATAAGTTTGCAGTCATCTGCGAACTTGAGTCCTAGTGTCGGCCTGTACTTCAGAGAAGTAGATGCCAAACAAGAGTGGTCCCAGGACTGAACCCTGAGGTACTCCACATGTCACTTTTCTGGAGCTGGATTTGGAGTCAGCTACTTTCAGTCTAAGCCAGTTGGCAACCATTGAGTGATGTAGGGATTTATGCCCAGCTTAGTAAGTTTATCTATGATTCCAGAGTGGGGATGGTGTAGATAGGCTGTGTGGACCCCACAGCTCTGGAGACTGATTTGAAGAAGTCAATCAGATTCAAGAGACAAGATCGGCCCTTCACAAACCCAAACTGGGTGGGGTCAAGTGTTTGAAGGTTGCCAATGTCTTTGTTTAAAAGTTCCATGATAATGCATTCCATGCCCTTGCAGATCAGGCTTGTCAGAGTGATGGGACGGTAGTTCCCAAGATCCAAGGCAGATCCTCCCTTGTGGAGTGGAATAACTGTAGCTGTGTGCCACTCAGTGGGCATGAAGCCTGAGGTGAGGCTATGATTAAACAAGGGGGTTGGGAGGGTGGCCTGATGGTTAAGGTGTTTGCCTTACAAACACAAGGTGCAGGGTTTGAGTCTCACAAGGAATAATTGGCTAGGCTTAAAATGGCTCGCAAGGGCAGTTAGCTTAGTACTAATCTATGAACCTATGAACCTATGACACTTAGGTGAGGTGCCAGTTCATTTTGTAGTTCATGTAGTACACAGCCTGGGATGTCATCTGGTGCCATGGATGCTATATTCTTAGCTTTGGAGAGTGTGGTTTCTACTTGTGTGGCCAGGATTACCGGAATTTGGCAATCTTTTAGTATTGAGATGGGCCCTTTAGTGGGTGAGAGGGGGGTGAAGTTGGCACAGGATATTGGCAATATCCCTGGGATCAGTATATTTAATGCCATTCTGTTGTAGCTCAGAGCAGATCTGAGCATTGCCATTTAGATTCTTGACATAACTATAGAATGCCTTGTGGTTGTCTTTGGAATCTTTGGCAATTTTATTTTCATAACTAGCTTTTGAGGATTTTGAGGCTGGTGAGGGAGTTTTGCATCCTGGGATTTTCCTCTTTTCTGCAACAGTTTCTTCCTTCTGTTGTATAGTTTGTTTATTGCAGGGGACCACCAGATTGGCTTTTTTTGGAGGAGAGCGTCTTGGTTCTATTTGGGATATTCCAGATCCCGTCTGTGTGGGTGTCATGAAGTTTGTGACTTCAGTAGCATGAAAGGAGATTTTCTTACTAGGGGGGTGGGGGTGGGATGTGGATGTCAAGGGTGATTTGCTTATGGTCAGACCTGACCAAGGAGGGGGTGACCACTGGTGTGGAGCATTTATCTCCCATATTGGTAATGACCAGGTCTAGGATATTGGAGCCCCTGCTGGGACAATGGATTAGTTGATCCAGGGCATTGGATTTATGAATTCCAAGAGCCGTTGGGAAAAGGAGTTGGTACCCGAGTAGTTTTCCCAGTTAATGGCAGGGTAGTTGAAATCACCCAGTATTAGGGTGTTTGGTTGTATCATAATATTTTCCAGTATGTTTAGAAAGGGGTAGTGAGAGTCTTGGGGCATGGTGGGGGATCTGTAGCAAGCTACAATTTGGATTGCAGTCTTACCTAGTGTTAATTGCACCTGGAGAATTTCAGATGCATTGTGTTGGACAACTAGCCTGGAGGTGTGAATATCCTTGGTGAATATGGACACTCCTCCACCTTTAGTGTTTCGGTCTTGGTTTTGTGGCCGAAAAGTGTGGTAAGAATTGTAGCCTGGTATTGCAGGGGTGCTCTCTGGAGCCTTGAACCAGGTCTCAGTTACTGCACAGGTATCAATGTTCTCCAGTTTTAGGAGTGCCTCGAGAGAGTGCATTTTGAGGTTTAGACTTCTAGCATTGAGTAGCATTACCTTCAGATTTTGCATGCTTGTATCTGTTACAGTGGTGGTTTTATCCTTTGAACCTTGCCTAAAAAAGGCACTCTAGGGGTGGCAAGAGCTTTAGCCAGTAACCTGAATCCCAGGGGTGACAGGTGCAGACCATCTCTGGCAAAGCATCGTGGTTTGTCGATCATGTCTTCCCAGGCAGACAAATACTGGATCCCCTTTGAATGACACCAGAAGCTTAGCCAATTGTTGAAGTCAATCATTTTGTCCTTATACTGTGGTATAATTCTGGGTGAAGGCAGGATGCTACTCAGGGTTAGGGTCATACCTGCCTGGGTCACATGATCCAAGAGCTCTTCCATGTCTCTTTTCATGTAGTCCAGGGAGGTACATCTCAAGTCATTCACTCCAGCATGGACAATGACAGAGTCGTATTTGTACTTGCTGTGGAGTGACTTGAGTGCATGTGTTATGTGGCGGATCCTGGCACCCGATAGGCAGCTGACAGTAATTTTCTCCTTGTTCAGCCTGGTGAGTGGGACATCAGTGTACCTGACTATAGAGTCACCTATGACTAAAGTGTTGGGTACATTGTCTTGCCTTAGGGGCTGTTGTTGGGTGGCACACTGGTGTTGTGAGCTATGTGTCACTTTGATTGTGATTGGTGTTTGCGTTTCAGCTTTGGAGGTCCTTCTCGCTTGAGCAGGTTAATGTTCTGCATATGTGGGTTTAGTGTTGCTATATGTGGGTGCTGATAGTGTGGGTTTTGAAGGTCTGTGAGTTGCTTGAGGTGTAATGCAGGTGTTAACCTTCTCCTCTTGACTGTCTAGCACAATATTGGCTGGAGGGAGCTTTGCTTCCAGTTTGGCTGTGTAAGTGCATCTCTGCATCTAGTGTTGGGTGGTAGGAGGAGAGGATTGTCTGTGTACATGAGGCAGTTGCTGCATTGCCCCAGTATGCCCAGATTCACCAGGTGGACAGGAGAAATCACTGGAAGCTGACCCTTGGACATGCCTGTTTAGGTGCTTTTTTGTAAAGTTTAAGAGCTGCTTTCCCTTACCTTTGCAAGGTACTTTGCAGTTATAGGCTGTTTAGTGTCTATGATTAATTTCTCCTTATTGACAAGGAGAGATGAGTGGTTGTATCAGTTTCAGGCTTCCTAGTGCTTTCCAGCAGATTCTAGAGCAAGTGCTAGTTACAGGGGTTTAGATTTTAGTGCTACTACTGAGAAACCAGCTAGCTCTAAGGGAAAAGTTGAAGAGCAGACTTTCTGGCACCTGGAATAGTTTAACTGTAGCCTCGCAGTGCTGCACGATGCAAAAAATGTGCAAACACGTGCGTTTTTAAGCCAGAAAGTTGAAAGGGATAGAAATCAGCCCAAAAAGGCTAATAAAATTACAATTTCAGAGTTGGAAACCACTCCTCTAGCGTTAGATAGGCAGTACAATGCTCACCAGTCCCACTGGTAAACAGTAGGACTTCCCTCTACCACAGCAAGGTCTGGATTGCTCTGAACACAGAAAATAAAGTCCTGAGACAAGCAAAGCCTGGGATATGGACTGGCTAGGAAAGGTGGGAAACGAGCAAACAAGATAGCATTTTTTTTTGTTGAAACAGGCTAAACAATGCAATAATACAGTAAATAAACACAGAAAAGGCTAACACACTTGAGTGTGTAGTCCTAAACAGTAAATGCAATTAAAACTCTACAAAATTAGCAATTTAAAACTTTTTAAATTAAGCAAGGCAAGTGCACAATTTAAGAGGCAGTAATACAGCAGAATAAGTAGCTAGTCCACATATACAGAGAAGTCTATATATACAGAAAAGCAGCTAAAACACACAAACAATTCAGATGCAGTGCAAACTAGAGCACTTGAGGTGTAGCAATATTAAGGCAATCACAGTTATAATAAGTGATCTAAAATATACTCTATATTTCTAAAATGTTTGAGAAGCACAGTCAGAACACAAGGAGATTCAGGCAATTTTTTTTTTTGGAAAGGGAAATAGGAGAAACAGAAGGCCTTATCAAAATTTCTCTCTATATTAGGTAGAATGAGCTAATGACACTAGACTGGGAGGACTGTCCCAGATCAGATTTACAGTAGGGGCAGGCAACTGCAAAGCCACCAAGTATAACAGCAAGACACCAACAGGGAGGGAGGGTGGGGACAATATTAAAGCTATTAGCCTACAGACAGTAAGTACTACAGAAAGCCACAAAATGAAAGTTTTTAAACAGATAAAGGAACAATGAGACTCTACAGAATGCTTTTAACTGCAAACAAATCAGTTACCTGTGCAGATTAAGTAGCAATAAAATACACTAAAAAACTATGCAGCAGGCAATAAAAAGTGCTATATATAAATTGCTAGAAACAATAATCAGTATAAATAATCCAAAAAAACAGGATACTTATATATCTCAGCTCAGAGTTGTAATCAACACCTCTCCTCCACTCTGCTCAGTATGTATAGACAGAAATCCTCTCAAAGTTAGGGCTTAAATACCAGAAGATACAACCTTAGACAACTTTTTTTTTTTTTTTTTTACAAAAACACAAAAGAATCATCGCCCACTAGCCAGCAGCCAATTAACACAATCTAGCCAAGGTAAAGAAAGGCTTCTGCTAATAAAAAATGGCCTGTTCATGTGCTTTGAACAATCACTGTAGAAACAAACAAGCCCAGAGCCGGCATATCTGAACTAGGACAATACTAAACCTATTAGCCTACAGACAGTAAGCACTACAGAAAGCCACAAAATGAAAGTTTTTAAACAGATAAAGGAGCAATGAAACACTGCAAAATGCTTTTAACTGCAAAGAAATCAATTACCCGTGCAGATTAGTTAGTAGCAATAAAATACACTAAAAAACTATGCAGCAGGCCATAAAAGTGCTATATATAAATTGCTAGAAACAATAATCAGTATAAATAATCCAAAAAACAGGATCCTTATATATCTCAGCTCAGAGTTGTAGTCAACACCTCTCCTCCACTCCGCTCAGTGTGTATAGACAGAAATCCTCTCAAAGTTGGGGCTTAAATACCAGAAGATACAACTTTAGACAACTTTTTTTTTTTATTTACAAAAACACAAAAGAACCAGCCCCCACTAGCTAGCAGCCAATTAACACAATCGAGCCAAGGTAAAGACAGGTTTCTGCTAATTCAAGATGGCCTGCCCATGTGCTTTGAACAATCACTGTAGAAACAAACAAGCCCAGAGCCAGCAAATCTGAACTAGGACAATACTAAAGCTATTAGGCTACAGACAGTAAGCACTACAGAAAGCCATAAAACAAGTTTTTAAATGGATAAAGGAGCAATGAGACTCTACAGAATGCTTTTAACTGCAAACAAATCAGTTACCTGTGCAGATTAGTTAATAGCAATAAAATAGACTAAAAACTATGCAGCATGCAATAAAAAGTGCTATATATAAATCGCTAGAAATAATAGTCAGTATAAATAATCCAAAACAAAAGGATACTTATATATCTCAGCTCAGAGTTGTAGTCAACACCTCTCCTCCACTCTGCTCAGTTTACCAAAAATGCATGTAAGCTAGAGTTCCTTGATCTTTTTTACCTTTTCCATGTTCTGTATTTATACCTGTAAACATTGTATTTTATCTGCCATCAGTTAAGCGTTTCTTGATAGCGTGCACACTCGCAGGGACACTATCCCCTCTAATCCCGTATCTGTACCACCAGTATCGTACCACTAGGTGGCAGCAGACAACCACTCCTCCCCATATCTCCACTCACCCTTCCCAGCCATCACATATTCCTATAAATCCCCTGTTCCCTTTAGATCCAACGGAAACCAGATAGTATCTTCCCCTTATAAAATTGCCCCATCCAGTATACACAGCTGCTTTCAGGCTGTAACAGACCACAAAGCCATATTAAATTAGTCTTAATTTAATCTTTTGAATCTCCTTCATCACCTAGACCAGTAAGCCACAAAATCTACTTCATTTGATTAAAAGCCACTTTTCTCACTGAAACTACTCCCTCATACCAGTGACTAGCCATTACTCACTGATTGAGTTGAGCTCACCTCTGCTGGGGTGTGCTGCTCCCACTCTACCCCCTTCTTCCTCCCTGCCCCATTACTTACCACTTTGCACCTCCCTCCTATTGGGTCTATATTAAAAGAACGAATAATCAAAAATTCGAACGCTCAGATGAGCGAAAATGCAGCAACTCGAAAACATTATTGTGGGGGGGCTGTGCCCCCCACACCTCCCACTAAATATATATTCCAACTCTGAGATCGCACTACAGTGAAGAAAGGGAAAATATTCTGATCTTTACTCTACTGCAATAAAAAACAAACAAACCTCGAGTTACTGCATTTTCGTTCATCTAAGCGTTCACAATTTTGATTATTTGTTCTTTTAATATAGACCCCTCCTATCACCACTCTTGCCACCCCCACACCCTCTTTCCATATACCTATGTTTTAGCGTGGCACCATCTTTTAAATCTTTAAACCTACTCTACCACCTGGACTGGTTGGCCGCACCCCCCCCCCTACCCTCGGCCCCACGTGTAGTGTGCACACCGGTAAGACACTATCTAAACAGTTTACCTGTTTTAAAACTGTGTTTTCTGCATGACATAAAAACTGCTGTTTAAACTGTATTTACTTGCTTTTCCTGACTACAGACTTAAAACTGCTGTCTGATCTGAATATACTAGTTTTACTGACTATAATCAATAGATTGATCCATACGCAGCCTGTAAGGTCTGGCAGGACAGTAATAGTTTCAGTTACTCTGCTGTGGTGACCCCCTAACCGGGAAAAGCTGAAAGACCCAACAACTCAACTGCTGTTAGCAACTGCCCTACGGCTGCTGCTTACTCTGCCTTACTGTAGTCCGGACTAAATCCTCCCTCTACCATTCATTAGTTCAGCAAGATGCCAATAACTTGCTCAAATAGTACGCTCACTCCAACATATATGATTCGACATACAGGAGCATTTCCCTCCAAAATGATGTTATAATAATCAAAACTGCATAGCAATCACATTTGCTCACTTAACTGATACTAGTTGCAGTCCAAGGAGTGAAAACTGTATTGATGGTCACTGCATGACTGTTATTTGTAAATGCTCGCAGAGGAACGCTTTCTTTCTTTTCTTAATGCATATTATGATTGTAGGCTTTTGAATGTTTTCGCCGTTTGAATGTTTTATTTATACTAAAGAATGTAGCATGTGTTTTATCAAAACTAAGTGTGTGGAGCATCTGTATCGGAACTAAGAGTGTATTCTGTTACTTTTCACTGGCAATACCTATGTTTTACATGTTTATCAAGAACTAAGAGTGTAGAGCATGTTATATCAGAACTAAGAGTGTAAAGTATGTTATCCTACATCTGCAACACTGATACTGTTTCAATGTTATTTCTTGTGCACTACTGACTGTCCTGTAAGCCTACTCACTGACCCTCACTTTAGAACATTGCCCTACTGATTTACACTGCTGCAACTCAGCCATCCAACTCAGTCAGTCCACCCCCACATACACACTCTCATCCAGCTATGCCTCCTTCCCCTCTTACACCCCCTACCTCATTCAGCATCTTCATTCCTCACCGATACACTCCCCACTCTTCTACTTATTACCATGATCTAGCTTCCTACAGCTCTGCTCTCCCTTTTAATAACTTTATCTTCTCATTCTATTCCAGCTCATTCTAACCAACTCACAAGGCCCTGTCATCCAGGAACTACATCCTATACCAGCTCCATCCACCCAGGAACCAAGAAGTTATGGAATACATAACTTACTGCTCTATTACTAGTTTGCCAAAAACACATGTAAGCTAGAGTTCTTTGATCTTTTTTACCTGTTTCATGTTCTTTGTTTATACCTATAAACATTGTATTTTATCTCCCATCAGTTAAGCATTTCTCGATAGCGTGCAAACACACAGGGACACTATCCCCCCTCTGCTCCCCTATCTGTACCACCAGTATTGTACCACTAGGTGGCAGCAGACAACCACTCCTCCCCATATCTCCACTCACCCATCCCAACTGTCACATACCCCTATAAATCCTCTGTTCCCGTTCGATCCAATGGAAACCAGATAGTATCTTCCCCTTATACACAGCTGCTTTCAGGCTGTAATGGACCACAAAGCCATATTAAGTTAGTCTTAATTTAATCTTTAAATCTACTTCATCACCTAGACAAGTAAGCCACAAAATCTACTTCATTTGATTAAAAGCAACATTTCTCACTGAAACTACACCCTTATACCAGTGACTAGCCATTACTCACTGACTGAGTTTCGCTCAGCCCTCTGTTGGAGCTCTAACCCATGTCTCTAATCCCCTCCGTTCACCTTGTGTGCTCACTCCGCTCCCCTACTTTGCCCCCAATTTCCACCCACCCTCACTACCTGCAGATTTATTCTAACCACTGCCCCACCCACGACTTCCACCATCCAATTACAATACACCACTCCCACCACACTCACTTACTACTCTAACTCTCCTCCCATCAATACACAATACCTCCTTCCCTATGCCATCTACTTCACCTAATTACCATTCTTACCTCACTAAGTTATCTCACCTATCTCTCACAACTTCCTCACCCCAACCACACATCCCCTACACACTCCACAGCCCCCATCCAACCTGCCTGTATACAGCCTTTCATCTCCATAACACATGAACTCTATTCCTTCAACCCAACCCTACTATTCAAATACACACTACTACCCATACAACATAAGCACTACACACCCCCTCACCCACACTCCACCAAATATTTTCCATTCCTACATACATACACCACATTCACACTAGACCACCTAACACTAATCCTCCTTCAGACATTTCTGTTACTATCCGGGGGCATTCACCCTAACCCCAGACCCATACCACCAACAACTTCCTTTAACTCCCCCCTCACACTCACACCCCCAAATCTATTTGTCTTGCCACACTCAATGCTCAGCCTTAGAAATAAAATCCCTAACCTCCATGCCTGGCTTTACCATAACCATCCTGACATAACCACTATCTCAGAGACCTGGCTTAAACCCTCCATAAAGGACAGTGAAATTCATCCACCAGGCTACCAAATCATTCATAATGACAGACTTAACAAAAAAGGAGAAGGGGTAGCTATTATCTGCTCCTTCTCCTACACCATCACTCCTTATACCAATCCTATCCATAACTTTAGCAATGCTGAAATTACTGCTGCTCTACTAAAACTCAACAATCACAAATCCATATGTTTAGCCACCCCATATATATCCCCTGGTAATAACATCCCAATAATAGAAGACATCCTCTCCTGGTTTTCCTGTAACATTAAAAATGAAACCTACATCCTAGGTGACACTAATATAAATTGGGCCTCAATAAATTCACAAGCCCCATCTCAATCAGTCAATCGTTTCAATTTCAGCCAACTGATAAAACTCCTCTACCAGGCCTAACAAAGATGGGTCCTCCAGCACCATCATTGACTGGATCCTTACATCCCATGCCAACCTTATCTCAAACTCAGGAATTCTTCCAGACCCTTTCTTTGATCACCTTCCTCCCTTCACTGACTGTCTCCCATGCCCCTCCAGCAGCAACACTAATACATACACACTCGCAATGTCTCCCACTTCAACCCTCAAACTTTCTCAGAATGTTTAAAACTCAAAGACTGGTCCCCCCTAAGAACCTTGTCCCTTGATAGCACCACTACCTACTTCAGTGACACATTCATAAACACAGTAAATGGCCATACTCCTATCAAAACCAAACAAATCTAAGCCAATACCTCCCCCTGGCTGTCCAAAGATACTAAACTTACCATGCTACAAAGAGATAAAACCTGGAAATTATACCAAAAAAAACAAACAACCCAACAACCTACTAGAATTCAAACAACTTCATAACCAAACACTCAACTAACCCAAAACAATTCTGGGACACAATCTCCTCCCTCCTACACCCCTGACCCAACCCTAACCTTACTGACTTGGACACTGCCACACAATTCAACTCCTTCTTCATAGATTGCATAGCCAAATTGTCCTCTTCTTTTTCCCTACCCCACCAAAAACAACCTCTCCAGCCTCCCTAACCCCATCAACCACTTACACCTCTCCCACCCTTTCAACATTGAACCCATCCCGTCTAGTACTATAAAAAGATTACTGCTCCAACTCAAACGTAGCAGGAACGCACCTGACAATCTCCCAGCTACTTTCCTAAAACTATCTGCTGACAGTATAGCCCTCCCCATCTCTATCTTAATCAACAGATCCATTAATGAAGAATATGTCCCATCCATCTGGTGCCATGCATACATTATCCCACTTCACAAAGGAGGCAAAAACACAGACACCTCCAATTTCAGACCTATAGCTATCCTTTTCCCTCTTTCAAAAATCCTGGAGAAATGTATCCTTACTCCACTCATGTCATATCTGACTCATAACAGCCTTTTACCCCTACTCAACATGGCTTCTGCCCTGGCCACAGTACCATTACTGACTGCCCTCCTATCCTTTCTTGAAACCATAAACCAAGCTTGCATCACTGGTAAATTTGTATCTTCCCTGTTCCTTTACCTATCCAAAGCTTTTGACACCATCTCCCACCCTCTACTCTTAACACAACTCACATCTCTCAACCTGTCCACCTCCGCCTTATCCTGGTTCTCAAGCTACCTCTCAGAGCATTGACAAGCCATCCAGTGGAAATCCTCAACCTCCCCCTTTCTGCTCACCCCCACCGGGCTCCCTCAAGGTTCAGTTCTAGGACCAATACTTTTCAATATATTTATCAACTTTCACCGTGCCATCCCTGACTCATTAATAATCCAGTATGCAGATAACTCAGCAGTCATCTGCTCAGCATACTCCCTCTCTGGCCTACTTTTAAAAACTTAGTCAGCCTTCTATAAAACAGAATCCTGGATAAGTTAGAACCACCTTGCCCTAAACGCTAATAAAACCAAACTGATGATCTTTTCCCCCTCTAGAAACTCCCCAGTCGACAAAAACTCTTTTTCAGTACTTAGCAGCAATAATATCCCAATCAAAATCGTCCCTAATACCAAACTCCTTGGTGTCATCACTGACGAGCATCTAACATTTGGCACCCATATTCTATCCACCATAAAAAAAACACACCAAAAACTTGGTCTCCTATACAGACACTATCGCTACATCTCTCCCTCCACCAGAAAAACCCTAGCCTCCTCCTACCTCCTCCCCTCTCTTATGTATGGTGCCCCCTACTAAATAATCTCCAACTTGGCCTACAATCCAAACTCCAATTATGCTATAACAAAATAAGCAAGTTTGCTACCAACTCAAAAAAATTCTTCCACCACTGCCACTCTCTCCATACCCTACAATGGCTCAAACTGCCTAATTACTTGACCGTGCTTAAACTCACCACTCCCACAAACTCATCCATAAACCCTCCAGCTGCCCCTCTCTCTCCACCACATTACCCCCCCTATATTCCAAACTGCCCACTCAGATCAGAAAACCAAAACCTCATACAAATCCACAAACTCTCATGACCTCCCTGCCACCTCCTGCTCTCCTGCTCCATTTCTAAACTATGGAACCCTCTCCCTCCCACTCTTCACAGTACACCTCACCACACCAAATTTAAATCCATCTTGTCCTCCTATATTATTACAAAATGGTTATGCCCATCCCACTCCCCAACATAACTTCCCCCTCTAGCCACTCACTTCACCACCTCTGGTACTTCACATACCTACTACAACAACTCAATTATACTCTTTCAGGACAGTCACCTACTGCACCCACTATCTCTCTGATATAAACTTTGTCTAAAAAAAAAAAAAAAAAACAATGTAATTATTACACCTGTCTTCTCATTTATCTGTATAAATACTATGTTATCATATTCATTTTATTGTAAGTTAGTCTGCATTTCTCTGAAAATCGTGTATGAGTTCACATTGTTTTGTTTGCTGTATTTCCATGAAAAATGTGATTGTAAGATTAATTTGCATGTAACTGTCATTGGAACATTTCTCCCTGGGCCTCCACTGTAAATGGGCTCTTCATGGCCCAGTGGACTTCCCGGTTACCAAACATACATACATACATACATACATACATAACATACATAAATACCACAAAGTTGAAGCAGCAGCAAATAAAATGTTGGGATCTTTTCTTAGAGGACTGAGAGTACAGCATTCTCTTGAGGGACACCGGATTATATTACACCATGATTTTTTTATTAAATGTTCCAATTACTCAGATGTTTGTTGACTTGGGAGTTAGAATTAATTAGTAGCTGGGTCCAAAGTGCCTTGCAACTTGTGAAAATGATTTAGTTTACTGGTGGATTTTTGACAAAAAATGCCTGAGAAAAAGATATAAAGTATAAAGTCCAGTAAGTGGGATTTGGTTAAAAAGAAGGAACTGTACCACACATGAAAAATACTGCCTTTAGAGTATTGTACAGTTTAGAGGCCATTTATGCAGAGATGTCAGATTATTGGAAGGTGTGCAATGGAAATTAAGCAAAAAGATGAAGCTATGGAAAAGAAGCTGTGCTAATTCTCACCAGATGTAATAAATGGCATCAGAATCATCATATGGATACACATGATTCCATCACGGAAATATGAGGGAATTTCACTGAAGATGAGAGGAAAGAAAAAGGGGTAAAAAAAGGACACAGCCAGCAGACTCTGATGACAAACATCTCAGTCCTGAGGAATTATTTCCTTGCAGAAAGCCTTATTGACTCATGGCATGCTCTTCTGGACAGGATGGTTGAGGCAGAATCCACTGAGTAATTGAAAAAGTATTGTGATAAACAAAAAATGAAAAAAGAGAATAATTTGTTAAACATCGTTCTAAGGACAATGTAAACAGACTAGACAAACAGTCCTTTCTGCCACCATACTAGTTTAAATGTTTTTTCTTCCAAGCATAGAATGAACAATGTTACTGATTTACATAATCTGATTGTCACCCTGCTGCTTTTACCACCGACACCAGTTGGTACTGGTGGCAGTGCGGTACAGGGGCAAGTGTTCACCAACTGGCCAGTGATACCTTGTAGTCTGGCTTCTAGTCTATATAATTGTATTAAGTATTTTTCTAACAAAGAACCCTTTTGTGTTTCATATACATTATTAAACCTCACAATTTGGAGGTTTTAATGTCAATGTTTAAAAAAACATTGATGCTAAAACTTGATATTCTGCAGCCACCACTATTTGCATCAAAGCTTTGAAGTAAGGATTAACATAAATGAAAATGCAACCTGATACATAGCTAGCATGTTAGTTATGTCTTTGGTTAGATGTTCTGCTTCAAGTTTGGGTTTATATTTTTTCATATCTGCTTTAAATGTTTATGTTGCAGCTGCTTGCAGGCTAAGTGCATGCAGGTGAATGTTTGCTTTTGCATTGAGTTTGAGCTGACTTAGATGCATGTCTTGATTTGTTAATATACTTTCTCTGAGGTGATGCATTCCTGGAATTATGTACAGAGTGTGGGGACATGAGGCAGAGCTCACATGTTGAAGAGTGCAGGAGGATCATCCCCCACAAACGAACTGTTGTTAATATTTTACTTTTTCTGACTAGATCACAAGCAGAAACATTTAGGAAAGAGGGGAGGTGATATACTGAGGCTGGAGCAGACAGTGCTTAAGTTCATATAGTAGTTCATTTGTGCTTATTCAAGGCATTCTTTTACAGATATTTACCAACTGGTACTATAAAGCCTGAACCATTGTGAAAAAAGAGACGTGTATCTGGGTGTTGAAGAATTGATCTATACACAAGGCAATAACTGACCCCGTTTTTTGTTCTCAAGCAACAACTCTTCAGTCACTGTAGGCTTTGTAACTAATGATGTCTACAGTCTATCTTACGTGTTGCTCTCTGCTGATTTGCACAGGTTCACTTTTCCTTGTGAATGTGTCACACACTTTGATTCTCTTAAAGTGGCAATTAATATCTTTTGTAGGAGCTGTCTTTAGATCTTTTGCTGGCCGTGAATTCCTCTTCTTCTAACTCTCCAGTGCTATTGCTTTTAACTGCTAATTTATGTGAAAATAATTCAGGATATAGGTTGGAATGTGTTATCTCTTGACATTCCTTTTAGTTTTCTTTTAACTAGATTGTTTACTACACTGTGCTAAGCACTCACGTTTAGGGTATCTCAGTGGTTTACACTGACCATTTTTGGTATTGTTGTCTGATTAATAGATGTATTGGCTGGATAGGATTATTCAAAACTTTTTTGATTATTTTTTTCCTTGTCCTAGCAGAGGACTGAACTCCATCAGGTCAGCAAACCCCATATTTACTGCTAGAACGGTTATACACTGGAAGAAGATAGACCCTACCCATGAGGTACCTGTGATATAGCCTGACTTCTTGCCAAGGACATGTACTTTTAATTTGTTGATGTACTCCAGCCACGTGGTCTTCTTTCTTTTTCTTTATAACCAGTTTATGGTACTCACTTGTTAAGTCGATAAGTCCAGAAGGCACGAGCACCTCTTTTCAGAAATGAGCATGGGGGCATTTTCTGCTTGACTGACCTGCTCATTGTTAAACAGTCTGCAAGGGAAGACTAAAAAAATGAAGGATGACAGGACAAAGCTAGTTAGCAGCAAAGATCCTTAATACTCTGAGTTCATTTGTTAAGATTATGTTGCTCCTACCAATTAATGCAGTGAAAGAGACTGGATACTGTGCTATCAGCAATGGTCACTTGTAAGGAGGGAAATGTTGGAGGTTGCTGACTCAGCCGTCCTTCTGTCTGTTTGGCTAAACAAAACCAAACATCAACAACAAATAAAAAAAAAAAAAAACACCTCACATTGTCTGGTTCTTGCTTAGTACATCTGTCTGGTTCTGCTGCATACTGTTCTCTTTTCTTTCCTGTTTCATTTTTCTGTTCCCTCCTAATTCAATCCTTACAGGACATCGATAGCTGTTTCCACCAGTTTCATTTGCTTTAGTTTTGTCTCTTTTTCCCTTCTCATTTTCCTCACAGAAGTGATATGTACATTGGTTGTGCCTTAGGCCCGGCAAGCCAGCACGTAAAACTCTACTGCCAGTCATTAGCGGACCGGAGTTCCGCTGTGGCGACCCCTAACCGGGAAAAGCCGAAAGACACAAACAAACAAACCTTATCTAGCAAACAGTGGTCCACAAACAGAGGCTAATGATTTCCAAATAGGAGAAAACATAACTGGTTTTCCTACGGCTAATAATAGTACCTCTTTCATTTCATTGGTGTGATTACTTGACACTGCAGAATGAATACATCACAGGGCATAGACAGGAATACACTAAATACACTGCAGCACATTGCATCACAGGGCATAGACAGGAATACACCAAATACACTGCAGCACATTGCATCACAGGGCATAGACAGGAATACACCAAATACACTGCAGCACATTGCATCACAGGGCATAGACAGGAATACACCAAATATACTGCAGCACATTGCATCACAGGGCATAGACAAGAATACACCAAATACACTGCAGCACATACTTTTCAACAATAACAGCTCTGTTTTCTACAATAAGATACCCCAACAAGTTGCACATTGCAAATATATGTTTGCCTAGCTGTCTAGAGACATGCAGAGGCCTACATTTTGGAACTATGGAAGTTAGTGTACCTTTTCAAAAATTCTAGCTACACACCTGCATGCATCTGCATGCACCTACTGCTTCAGCTGGTGAATTGCTTTCAAACCTTTCTCCACTTAGTAGCCAGTCAGAAGCCTAAAACAGAACTTTCTACCTTCCTAAGTGCAAAGAGCTCCAGTGCTAATTCACATGATGCATGTGTGTTGAAATCCAAAGGTTCGCATTTACCACAACAAACTAGTCAAGTCATTTATTCTTGGTAAGTGCATTAACTATTTACTGCAGGCTACTTGCAGAAATGAAATGTATTCAAGTCATTTCTTGAATGCAATATGTGTCATTTCTGAAGTTTAGCCCAACTTGATTTTGTTCTTCTTAGTAGAATCACTTTGGAGCAAAGACAAACATTTCAATATAAACTGTTCTTGAGGAAGGTTCATACAAAGAAAAATAAGATAATCTGTATTTATATGATGCTTTTCCAGAATGTGCTTTATATCCACAGAATTATTATGACTGGTGAACCAATGATGGAATGTACAAAGGTAGCTAGTAGCAATATCTAAGCACATACACACCCTGAGCCTGGAACTGCATGCACTATTTTTTTATGGGGAGGGTATTGTTGGCCAAGATGTCAAGAAAAGATGTAACCATTTATTAGTGTAATACAGCTGGAATATATTAAGAATACTCCCACTGGAAAAAGCAGTCATGCACTTTAACCGAACATTCATAGCAATACTAAATGAGCTAACTCGCGTTACAAAAAAGAAAAATTCAACCCAGCTCCTGATTATCTCAGCCCACTGAACTACTCACAAAGAAAGGGACAAATCTTGGCATCCCTAGAAAGCTAACAAAATATCTGCCTCTTTCCAGTCTTATTGAAGCCTAAGGAATACCACTTGTGATAAAAAAATAAAACATTTCTCCAATTAACAGAACCTATAGTACAAATCTCCCCAAAAATTCTGGTCAGTCATGTCCACCAGGTAGGCCATCCAAACCTTAACCCATCCCCTTCTGAATCTGACTCTACTAATGCTACAGCTTCTGCTACCTCCCCTTATCAATCCTAGCTCTATACAGTATTCCCCATCTATCCATACATACTCCACAAATAGAAATCCCTTCTCCATGCTACTCTGTCCCATTTCTAAAATTCAATCCTACCTCTCTAAATTGCGACCTACAGCTCTCACCCTAGACTACCTGCCCTCACAATATCTCAAAGGAACCTTAGCCTCTCCAATATCTATCCTCATCAACAAATCAATACAAAAACTCTATGTCCGTAACATATGAAAAAAAAATATCATCCCATTACATAAAGGAGGCTCTTCCAATGAACTTAACAATTGCAGACCCATAGCTGTTCTATCCCCACTGTGTAAGATCATAGAAAATGTATTCACGTCCAGCTACTTCACTATCTCTTAACAATAAACCTCCTCACTCCACTCTCTGTATGGTTTCCCCCATTATATACAAATGTTACTGCCTTTCTATTCTTCATTAACCCAGTCCTCTACCACAGAAATAACAATTTATTCTCATCCATTTTCCATGAGCTATCAAACCTTTTGACAATGTAACTCATTACTTACTCCTACAGAAACTCTGTCCTAGGTCTCTCTCTGTCTTGGTTTCTCTCTTACCTACCAATAGGACTGAAAATGTAATATTGCAGCAAGCCATGTTCCCCTTTCTTCCAGCACCCTCTGGATTCCAATAAGGGTTCAGCCTTTGGTCCCTATTACTCAACATTTTCTTACATAATCTCCCTCTCTATTCCAACAATACCCCTATGACTCGATATGCTGAACATGCCACTATTATCTTCAATGTTGCATCAAGTATTAAATTACAAACTCTCACTCATTAAGCTTTTAGATCTGTAAAAGCTTGGCTTAAGGAATCTAATCTGGTACTCAGTTCCGAAAAAAAAAAAAAAACATATATTCTTTACCTCCAATTCACTTCAGCACATCAATGCTAACTTTGCTCTAATCTCAATAAATGACACATGAATGTTATTATTTTATTTTGGGTTTGTTTATCAGATTTGACCAACTGGGTTTAGTCAAAAAACCCTTTTCAGCAGAGGCCTGGGAAGAAAAACTCCAACATATTACAAACATTTTAAACAGACATTCAGTAGTATGCATAAACAAACATTAAATAATATACATTAACAATTACACATACATTCAGTAATTAGATTACATTGATATGAAAGTAGAAGCAACTATTACAGTATAGCAGGTACTTATGCATTAGTAGATGTGTAACACTGAGCACTGAAGAGCTGTATTAGTGAGTTTGTCGGATAGATAATAGATCATGGAAGTGAGGGAAGGAACCAGGTGGGGCAGAAAATATTATTGTAGTTAAGAGGTGGGCTGTAAAGTGGATTCAGATGCAATTAGATATAAGTTTATCATAACATTTATATTACAAGTATTGAGGTGGGAGGTGTGCAGTGTCACAAAATAATGTATATAGCTAAGGCATGCCAGTAAAACTACTCAGGTATTGGTGAAGACAAGTTCTGGGTATAGGATTCTGAATGAAGAGAAATGATTTAGCAGTGTGAAAACCAAAGATAAAAGTGGCATCTATCCTGGAGATGTACAGGAGCAGATCCATTGATTGATGACATTTTAGTTGTGTTTTAAATGAGGTTGCATTCTGACTGGATTTCAGTGACAGTGGCATATGGTTCCATAATTTAGCTATGCTATTTGAGTATTATGAGTTACCTGCGATATTCGATGATTTGGTTTTAGTGATTAGTGATTTTTCTCTAGCATGTAAAGTTCTATTAGGGGAGTAGTGTTGTATTAAGCTGTTAAGGGCTTGCAATTCTCTGCCTTATAAAGAAGTCTGTGTATTGCAGTTAGATGAGAAAGAGCTAGGTGATGTGGTAGTTCTAACCAGTTTAATTATCTGAGGACTAGGCAGTGGTGTGTTTTATTGTTATAGTTTGCTGCAAATTATAGCATTGCTCAAGTATTGGCAGTTGTAAGACTTGAAGTTTAGTGAAGACTGTGGCAGCATGGCAGTAAGAAGTAAAGGCTATATGCATCTTATGGCTGTGTCAGTGAGACAGAGTTTTACTCTGTATAAATTACCTAGTTATTGGTGAGTTTTTTTTACCACGTGATACATTGAGGTTGAATTTCAACTGGTCATCTATGATGACACCCAATAATTTTATGTGGTTTACTTGTTCTATCATGGTGTTGTTGGCAGAAATTATAGTGAAAAGTGTTGTTTTGGTAGACATGTATTGTAGGGTGGAAAGCAGTAATTTATGTTGTTTTTCAGGTGATTGTAATACCTTAATGGAATGTAAAGAGGCATTTTGACAGATTTACCTTGTTGCAGATCGTGCACCAGGTTTAAATTAAACTATTAGTTTAAAATGTTTTTTGCAGCTTAAACAATAAGTGTTTAATATGAATTATTCAGTGTATAGGATGTATTAGTATATTGCTTTAACTTATCAAATATTGGTATTTTAAAGTTATTTGAAAGTTTCTTTAATGATTTTTTTTAAATGTCAATTAATATATAGTGATGTCATTAATGACTAAATATGTCACGTGACAGATGTTATGTGATCCTATCTCGCCTACATTCTGTACTGATGGGTTCGGAGCCGATCCCTCGGCTCCGACTCGGCACGCTTATGCTATAGAGCGAGGCCTCTTATTGGCTGAGCTATCTTTATTAAAATCAAGCAGTACACGAAAACCACCAAGAAAAGAGAGCAGGAACTAGACGCACACAGGTTTATTCTGGTACCTCGGCTTCCACAGCCTTCAAAGGAATAACCATTAACAAACACATGCATCATTTTATACACATTTCCTTAATTAATTAATTGAATAATCAAGTTAATGCATCATAGACAGAATAAAGGGCCATACACAAAAGAGAAAAGGATGCTGAGGCACATACTACAGAGACAAATCAGTTTTTAACCAAAGGAATATGATGTGACATAATTACACAATATAAGTAAATATTTGTTAGTAATACTACATATTACTTTAAATAGTTAAATTATTTTCTAAATTTAAACCTTTGGGTTTCAAAGTACCAAAATTAAGAATAAACATACTTTCCAATTTTAACAGCTTATATAGGAAATTCCCATTATTGTAACTACCAGATCTAGCCAAAGCACAAAAGAAGAAGGAATCCAGCTTCCCATTATGTAATATATTAAAATGTTCAGAAACTGGACTTTCCATCCTCCCATTTCTAATGTCACCCATATGTTCCATAATTCTTAATTTCAGCTGGCGTTTGGTTTGTCCTATGTAATATTTCGGTGGGTTACACCCACAACCTATAATATAAACCACCCCACAAGATCTGCAATTGAAAGTATCCAAAGCTTGATATTTTATGCCATTAATGCAACTTCCTGTTAAATTCATAACCTTTGAACAAATCCTACATTTTCCACATTTGAACATACCCTTGACTGATGGAAAAACACTTAACATATTTGACCTAATAGTTGATTTAAACTTTAATTTTTCTTTTAAGTTTGCATATCTACCATATGAAAAACAAACTTTATTAGGAAATAAATGGCCAATTTCGTCATTATGACAAACAAAAGGCCAAAGAAAATCTACTATTTCCTTAAGAAATGGAGAAAAGGAAGAATATTTGCTAACAAAAAAGATTCTATTCTCTTCATTCAAAACAAATTTATTCTCCCTGTAATCATAGAATGTGTCTGTCTTCCTAATAAAAGAGTCAGGATTAAGCAATCTATTACTGCTATTCTCTATTAAAATTTCAGAATAGCCTCTTTCCAAAAGTCTATTTGTAACCATCCTGAATTCAAAGTTTAACAAATTAGTCTCAGAGGTGTGCTCCAGCATGCGTTTAAACTCGCCATAGGGTAATGCTTCAATCAGATGTCTTGGATGCGCACTAGTGGCATGTAGGAAGTTATTAGTTGCAGTAACTTTCCTGTATGGTCTATATTGTACTCTGTTATGAGAATCCACGTATAAAGAGATATCTAAAAACTGAATAGTACTTTTATTCAGAACATAGGTGAATTCAAGACCAAATCTATTTTCATGTAAACTGGCAATAAAGCCTTCAAATTCAGTAGTACTGCCAATGGGAGGATGGAAAGTCCAGTTTCTGAACATTTTAATATATTACATAATGGGAAGCTGGATTCCTTCTTCTTTTGTGCTTTGGCTAGACCTGGTAGTTACAATAATGGGAATTTCCTATATAAGCTGTTAAAATTGGAAAGTATGTTTATTCTTAATTTTGGTACTTTGAAACCCAAAGGTTTAAATTTAGAAAATAATTTAACTATTTAAAGTAATATGTAGTATTACTAACAAATATTTACTTATATTGTGTAATTATGTCACATCATATTTCTTTGGTTAAAAACTGATTTGTCTCTGTAGTATGTGCCTCAGCATCCTTTTCTCTTTTGTGTATGGCCCTTTATTCTGTCTATGATGCATTAACTTGATTATTCAATTAATTAATTAAGGAAATGTGTATAAAATGATGCATGTGTTTGTTAATGGTTATTCCTTTGAAGGCTGTGGAAGCCGAGGTACCAGAATAAACCTGTGCGCGTCTAGTTCCTGCTCTTTTTCTTGGTGGTTTTCGTGAGCTATCTTTATCCCAGGATGCACCACCACTAATCCCCCAGATCTCGTTTGCTGCTAACACGCTTAGACGTGGTCTCAACATTGGCTGGGCTAAGTACTATTTATTAGGCTTTTTCCTGTCACAAATTTCCTTACTTTGAACCCAAAAGCTGTTTTAACAGCTATTGTTGTTATATTAGTGTGATTGGTGAATTTCTGTTGGTAAATTCGTGATTTTTTTAGTCAGGGAAGGTTTCCCGTTTTAGTTAGAGGGGCCTTCCCCTGTTACTTTGCTGCTTGTGTTTCTTTTTTGGGTCCAGTACCCGTTTAAGTTAGAGGGTCTTGACTCTCTCTCTCTCTCTCTCGTTTTTTTCTACTAACTGTTTAGTGTAAAAAAAAAAAAAAAAAAAATATATATATATATTTGCTAAAGTTGTTGAATTCACTAGAGTTTAGTGTTTTTTCTCTTAGATAGGTTCTGTGGCATAGCAGTTATGTCTAAAGAACACAAACCCTCCGGGTTTAAGAAATGCACGAGGTGTGGTTTTAAAATGTCCATAACGGACGACCACTCCTCGTGCGTCTATTGCTTAGGTGCTAAACACCTACAAGAGTCGTGTAGTGTGTGCCACGCGTTCTCTTCTAGAGTCCTCCAGGAGAGGAAAAACAAATTAATCCTCAAGGGATTAATCAAGCCTTCCTTCGAGGAGGCTTTATCTTCCTCTGTCTCCTTCTAAAAAGAAGAAAGCGTCGGCTCCGACCAGTCAGTCGGAACCGACCGCTAAAAAAGCTAAGCAGACTTCTCCATCGGCTCCATGGACTTCGGAGCCGAGGTCAGAACGGTCTGCCTCGATGCCTCCAGCCTCGACCCCTCTGGTTTCGGAGCCGAGGTCTGGGGCATCGAGGCGGTCACCCTCATCGGCTCCACTGATATTGGAGCCGATAAGGATTACCGGCTCAGACTCTTCCCCTCGGGCGAAGTCCTTATCGGCACCGAGGGAAATTTCCTTGAAACCTCCCTCGGAGCCGATAGTTGTTGAGTCCATTCGGAGCCGGTCCCCAAGCCCTTCGGAGCTGATGGAGAAATCGGTTCGGGCCCGATCGGTATCCTCTAGATCATCCAAGATGTCTGATTCGGACATCGACAGGGTGCTCCTTCGACTCTTCCAGTCTCCGGTGTTCCAAAAGCTAGTTTCGGCTCCAGCCCATTTGGCTTCGGAGCCGATGGTCCACTCCCCTACTGTGGTTCCTCCTCCAACAGCTTTGGCACCATTGGAGCCAGTGTTGGTGGAACCTGTGGAGGTGTTAGGGTCGGGCCCGACCCTTGCTCCAACTCCGGCTCTTGGGTCGGAGTTCAGTACACGGACTTCTTCCTTCGGCCCTGGGGGGAGGCTTCGGGATTGATGCTTTCGGTCCCAAGTCTCCCTCTTGGTGCGTCGGCGGCGGGAGTGCCATCCACTGTAGTGGCCACGGAGGTGGGACCCTCCCAGGATTCTGGTGGTCCCGCCTTCAGGGCTATGAGGAGTGCTTTAGCCAAATCTTCCTTGGCTACCTCCACGGTTTACCCAGCTCCTTCCCTACATACGGAGACTGGGTCATTGGCAGTCCCCCTGTCCTTAGACAGCGGAGCCCCTGGGCCTCAGGTTACCCCCGCTGGGGTTTCTCCCCCTCCTGGAGGTCCTTCTGAAGCCTCTTCGGAAGAACTCCCCAGGAAGAGATTGTGCAAGAGGAAGCACGTTGACTCCCCTGATGAGTCTCTGACATCCGACACTGATCTCGATGATGCAGAGCGGTCCCCCAAGTCGTCCTCGGATGATGTCTCCTTTGCAGACATCCTGGAAGCCCTAAAACAACGAGGCGGCTGGCAGTCCAAACCTCCCGCTGCTGATGAGTCGGTGTTCCTGAAGGCCTTCGGGGCTCAGCCCTCCGCCTCCTGGGTGTCTCCGGCCTTCGACGAGCTCTTGGATTTGATCTGTCGAAGGGCGTGGGAACACCCAGACTCTGTGGAACCGGTGCCTGCTCGTCCGAACAAATTTCTCGGCGCCCCCTGATAGAGAGTTCCTAACTAAAGGTGTGGCTGTAGATGCTTTGGTGGTGGCATCTGCTACCCAGCAAGATGTAGCAGAGGCTTCTATGTCCGTCCATCCTCCTAATAAGGAGTCTAGGAGCATGGATCGGTACGGAAAGTGCACCCTCAGTTCAGCGGCCTTTACACTGAGGTCCTTGAACTACCTTACGCACTTTACCAGATTTCAGAGGGATCTGATTAAGGAGCTATCCGATACCCTCTTGGGTAACCTGCCTGAGGAGCTGGCCCAGATGGTTGGCTCTCAGCTTGCTACAATGTCATCCATTTCGAACTCGTCCATGAGGCTCATTTCTTATGCAGCGAAGGGCGTAGAGCGGGTACAGGCATTGCTCTACGGAGACAAGCCTGGCTCCGCCTGTGTCATTTTGCGGAGGCCTTTAAGTCTTCATTTGCCGACGCCCCCTTTGATGGGTCCTCCCTGTTTGGACCCAAGGTAAAGGACACACTAACCCGCTGTGAACAGGAGGGTAAGACTCTGACTGCCGTAGGGGCACGATTTTCCACTCCCTTTCGGCCTTATCCCAAGGCTAAAAGAGGAGGAAAAATGTGGTTCCGGAGATCTCAGAAGCCTTACCCCTCTCAGCAGGAGGATTCCCCTTCCAGAGGCAGAGGAGGGGGAAATTCTTCAGGAAGACGCCATCCCAGAGGCGGCAGAGGCCCTCGCAACACTGGAGACCGCGAGTCCTTTCGTGGCTCTTCAGCCTTTCATAGTCCCTGAGGGATTGCCCGGCTGTGCTGCTCCGGAGCCAGTCGGGGGTCGTTTCTCGAAGCACCTAAAGGCCTGGGAAGGTATCACCCAGGACCGATGGGTGCTTTGGATTATCGCCGGAGGTTACTCCATCCCATTCTCTCACCACCCCCCTCAGTCCAAAAAAATCCCGGACCCGCCACCCAGTCAACGGGATACCGCAGACTCAGAATTCTTCTCCCTAACCCCGGCTCCAGGGAAGAGCCCCATGGACGCATTAGTCTATCCTTGGCCCACCTGCTTGCTTTATGCCTTCCCGCCAGTTCCTCTCCTTCCCAGAGTGATTCAAAAGGCATCTCTCTTGGGGAGCAAAATGATCTTAATTGCTCCTTACTGGCCTCATCAAGTGTGGTTCCCCTATCTTTGGAAACATGCCCTGGGAGGTCCATGGTTCCTGGATCAGATCCCAGACCTACTGGTTCATCAGTCAGGACTATTCCACCAGTCCCTACACACCTTAAAATTGATGGCTTGGCTCCTCCTCTTCCGACGATAGTCAGGAGTCATACATTGGATCCAGATGTTGTTCACATATTATCTTTGGCCCATAAGTCTGCTACGAAGAAACTGTATTCTAGCAAATGGAAAAGATTTGCTATTTGGGCTCAACTCCGGGGCCTGGACCCCATTTCTATTCCCGTGGCAGAAGTGCTAAAATTTCTGACTTCTCTTTTCAATCAAGGCTCTTCAGTTTCTACCATCAAGGTACAATTGGCAGCAATTTCTAATTTTCACGAATCCATGGACCCAACTTTAATGAGCAACAGATTGTGTAAGACCTTCTTGAAAGGTGCTGCTCTATTAAGACCTCCGATTTCTCATCCTGCACCTCCATGGGATCTCGATATAGTGTTACGCGCCTTGACTTCTTTCCCCTTTGAACCGGCAGCTACATGTGATCTAAAGTTTCTATTATGGAAGACAGCCTTTCTGGTGGCGATTACTTCTGCCAGAAGAGTTTCAGAGCTTCAGGCTTTGTCAGTAAAACCCCCGTATTTGGTTTTTCACAAAGACAGAGTATCCCTCAGGCCAAATCCTTCCTTTGTCCCTAAAGTTTGTTCTAGTTTCTGCTTACAGCAATCGTTAGAGCTTCCAGTTTTTTTCCCAAAATACTCTAACAAAGCGGAGTTCATATTCCACACACTAGATGTCCACAGACAGTTACGTTTTTATCTAGATAGGACCAAACAATCAAGGAAAACAGATCAGTTGTTTGTATCTTTTGCAGACAATAAATTGGGCAAAGCTGTCACAAAGGTCACTATTGCCAAATGGATCAGAGACTGTATTACTCAAGCTTATTTTTATTCCGACAAAGAGCTTACCGCCTCTGTCAAAGCTCATTCTACAAGGGCTATGGCTACTTCGATAGCATTTCATTCTAAGCTTGCTATTAGTGACATTTGTGCTGCGGCTACATGGTCTTCCCCGCACACCTTTATTTCCCACTACAAATTAGATGTGGCATCTAGAGGACGAGCTTCATTTGGTTCCACAGTGCTCAGGAGTGTTTTCCAATGAGCCTCCCGGGATTTAGGTGCTAGGGACGCTGTCCCATCAGTACAGAATGTAGGCGAGATAGGATCACATAACATCTTTTAGTTATGTACTCACCATAACTTTAGATGTTTGGGATCCATCTCGCCTATATTCCTAATAACCCACCCTCCTTCCCCCTTCCTTGGAGATCAGAGGATATCAGAAGGTTTGAATCCTGTTGTTTCATCTTGAAACATCTAACAATGTTATATAATCAAGTTATGCATGTGTGCATGAATGCGGACAAACAAGATCTGGGGGATTAGTGGTGGTGCATCCTGGGATAAAGATAGCTCAGCCAATAAGAGGCCTCGCTCTATAGCATAAGCGTGCCGAGTCGGAGCCGAGGGATCGGCTCCGAACCCATCAGTACAGAATGTAGGCGAGATGGATCCCAAACATCTAAAGTTATGGTGAGTACATAACTAAAAGTTTTTTGGTATTTAAACTGTTATGGGGGGTATGTTGAGGTTTTTCTGAAGAACTCACAGCAACACAATCCAAAACTGATAAAATTACATGGAGTCGTTAAGAAGCCGCTGGACAATACTTTAATGAATTAAGCACTTTCGTCAGGCATTCGCCACTAGACTTCCTCAGAATCAATTAAAACATGTAAATCAACTAGTTAAATACACATCCACTTGTGTCACCTGTTAAAAATATGACCAAACATTGGTTAAAACCTTTTCACCAAAGTTGACATAAAAAATGTGCTAGTCAAGAAAGTTCAAGTTAGGCTTGATAAATGTTACAGCAGAAGTTGATGTACAGAAGTAGTTAATATGAAAATTATCTCAAAATATTGCCCTCAAAAAACATGATTTTATAAAAAACTTTGTTTTTAAAAGACTTTGTTGAAACATTTACTGCACAGTCACACCCCACTAATTTCACTAATTAAACAACTGTAAGTATCTACATAAATATAAGGGATATCACAAACCAACCCACCGCATATAAAACTAGAAAATATGAAACTCAGATTTTAGTTTCAGATAACTAGAAATTGACAGTGTATCATTTAAGCCAAAATTGTTAGTGGCATTACATCTTAATTGCCAGATCAATTCTTTAAATTCTAATACCAGGTTGACTGGTCCACCCCTAATACCGTTGACCTGAATTTGCTCTAAACCTGAGAATTTAAAGAAATGTTGTGTTTTTTCCTTAATGTGTTTCGCAAGTGCATAGTTGATATTACCCTTTCTAATGTCATATAGGTGCTGGTTATGTAATGTATTAATCGTCTTGCCAATATAAAATTTACCACAAGATTGACATATTGCAATATATACCAAGCACTTACTCTGACAATTTAACTTCTTTTCAATTTGCACTTTACCATACCCCTTGATATTAATAATAGAGGTCTCATATATAAAGGGGCATTGTGCACAGTGACCACATTTACGTATCTGGCCCACCTTTTGATGCACACGATTACTTTCCAATAAATTCTTGATACATCTGTCCCTTTTGTACACCACACATGGTTTAACACCAAGCCTAGATTTACACGTCTCATCTGAAATAAAAAATATCCAATTATTGTATAAAACTTGTTTGATGTCAAAAAATAAAAAAATTGAATGTGAGAATCATAGCATCAGTATAGGGGCTATTTATTATAGCCTGTTTATCAGACTTAGAAATACCCTCAACGTCCAAGATAGAAGCATTTCCTGAAGTACCTATGAGGGGGTAAATTGTCCATTGTTCCTTTTCATAATAACTTCATTCAAAATAGGATCAATAAATGAACCTGGGTATCCCCACCGAATAAGCATACTCCTTAATTCTCCCATCTCTTGCATAAAGTTGGGGAACGCACTGACAATTCTGGAAATTCTAACACTCTGTCCTTTGACCAAAGATTTCTTTTGATATGTCGGATGACAACTATCAAAGTGCAAAAAGGTGTTAGAATAAGTAGGTTTTCTATAAAGTGTGGACAAAAATTTCTTATTCTGGGTGTCCTTCACTATGGTAATATCTAAATAATTAATAGATGTAAAGTTGTTCTCCACTGTCAACTTGAGGAACCCTGTGCTTGTATTAAGAAAAATTCCAGGAGTTGTTCCATTGTCCCTTCCCAAAAAATTAAAAGATCATCAAGGAACCTCCCATAAAATTTCCAATATTTGTACAAAGCATGTTTAAAAACAAGGTTAAGCTCCCACTGGGTGAGGACAAAATTAGCAAATAGGGGGGTACATGCCACCCCCATTGCTAACCCAACTTTTTGTTTGAAAAGTTGATTTTCAAATAAAATGAAATTGTTTTGCAAAACTAATTTCATCAATTTTCTATACATGAGAATTCAGGAATGGTGTTCCACAGAAAAGCACATAAATGGTCATAAAACATATCAAGCCCTTGATCGTGGGGGGTGGCTGTAAACAAATCCTTAATATCCATAGTGACCAGTATTAACTGGTCCACATATAATTAATTCTGTATCTTTTTAAGACAATCCCAGGAATCTTTGAGCACATGTGCGTGCTGTAATAACAAGTGTTTCAGGTTGTGATCTATAAATTTAGCTAAATTGAATGTCTTGGATGCTTTTGCGTCCACAATAGGTTCTAATGGGGGGGGGGGGTCCTCCATACATTTGAGGAGTTTAGAGATGCCGAAACTGGTGGGGGTACGAGGATATTTTTGCATAACAAAGTTGTGCTCACTGATAGAGATTTGCTCATTCAATAGTAAGTAATTTAAAATAATGTCAATATTGCTATAAGAAATATTTAACTCGTTCTTAGAAATCTCATCATAGGACTCAGAAAACAGATGAGATAGCATTTTCTCCACATATCTCTGTTGGTTCATAATAATCAAACCCCCACCCTTGTCGGGTTTCATAAACCTGATAGCGCTATTGTCCATAATCTCTTTCAGTAGTTCCATCTCTGATACGGAAAGACAAACATCCCTATTTCTAAAATGATGTACTCTTCTAATTTGCTCCGCATATAAACTTTCGAAAACATGCAGAGTTGGATGCAAAGGGGGGGGGGGTTGAATGTACTGATTTTTCTACATTCAGATGTGTTACTAAGTGGAATGTTTTTATCAAAATACGTCTTCAAATTCAGTTTTCTGATAAACACTTTAAAATCAAGTAATGCACCCTCGACCCTAGGTTTCCTCACAGGGACAAAATTTAGTCCCTTTTGGAGTAAGTTAGCCCAGGCTGCAGTGATATTCAAATTGGTATAATTATAAATTTTGGTATAATTATAAATTTTGAAATCACCAGCCTCATTCAATATAATGTTGTAGATTTGTTCAAACTCACTCCCTACCATCTGTTCATTATCCCTCTCCTCTCCCCCTGTATATTCTGCCCCTTTGGTGGTAAACATTCTGGTAGTTGCCATGGCCTGTCTCCACTTGGTGATATTGTACCTGAGTTTTTCTGAAGAAGTTCACAACATTAAAGTGAATGAAAGCACTAACTCCGTGTCCTGGATTCATTGGGAAGCCATTTTGTACTGTTTTTCATTTTAAGTTTCATTTGGCTTTTGTGGAGTTTTTCCTGTGTTGGTTTTGTCTAAGTGTCTTTTCCAATGGCTGCAGAGGACATTTTATAGGATACCTTACTGGATTTAACAACTTACCCCATTCCAGATAATGGTACAAGTTATTCTAACCAACTTATCAGCATCATCACTGGTGCTATTAAAGATAGCCTGGTTAAGCATTCCTGTTCGAACACACCATCTAGCAGAGTTTTAAATGGTTCCCGCCAAGAGGACAACGTTTTACATCAGTCCATTAATTTACATCAACACTGTGTGTCTGGAAATCATGGAGATTCTAGTGAACATGGTGTTTGGCTGAATGACAGCGTATTGGAACATGTGTTCCAAAGGACTGACAACCCGTTTTCTGGCATTGGAGAAGGTTCTGACATGGATTCTGTAAGTACCTTTAATCATGACAACAACAATTTTGACTTGGTTAACTGTAAAAAGTCTGTTTACAAACTAGATAAGCAGACTATCAAATTCGTAACGCTTGATATTGTGATTAAATACTTGGAGGAATGCATTAAACGGAAATGCATTCCCCAAGGGTTACGAACGGCCAAGTTTCCTAATTGTGTGACTTTTGGTGACAGTTTGTACAATGATTTAGTAAATATATGTAATGAAATGGGGATTAACATGATGCGTATTTTAGTTGCACACTACAACTGAGAAGTGTGTAAAGTCAGGGAGATCATGCGGGACTTGGATATATGCATCAAAGGTTTTTCCTGTTTTCCTAATTTTCATCACTTATACAGTGGAGTAGGAGCTAAGGCTGCCGGACAGCGAGCTTCTGTTATAGCGAGAAAACAGTCCAAGTTGAGAAGAGCCATCTTAGGTATAACAATCACAATGCTTACTTTTTAAGAGATAGGACTGTGGTTTCTGATAACCCTAATAATGTGGACAGAGATATTGAGATTAACAACAACAGTTTTGGTACAAATATGGTTGGTGTTGGTGGTGCTAATAATACGAATGATGCTTTGGACAACATAATTAATGCTTTTAACAACATAGGCACAGACAACACCGGCCAGGCTGTTGATAACACCAATGTTGGAATGAACACTAGCTATGCACAGGCTGTTTCTTCCTCTGAGAATTCTAACTTCACACATAATAATGCCCCTTTTCTAACGGACAAGATGGGCAACAAATGGACAGCAAAATGGCCGAATATGACCCAAAACAAGGGCAAAGGAAGGGGGGGGGAGAACAGGAGGAAGTGGTAGCTTTACAAGCGGCACAGATTTATGGACTTGAAATTTTAAATTTGTCAAACACAATATTGTCTGAACATGCTATATAAGTTTTTAATAAAAGGTTTTTCATTTATTCCTAACAGTTCTATGAATATAGCTAATGTTATCATTGGTTTCAGGTTATGTCTTAGGAAATTAAATTTGCATTATATTATGCATGACACCATGAAACCTGTAGATTTTACATCTAATATAACACCTAAAAAACCTTAGAAACCAAATAGTTTTAACCCACAGTTACTTGATACTTTACAGGTTTTTCAGGAAATGTGTGAGCCAGAGTTTAGAAAAATAAAAACTAAGCATGAGATTTCCAATTTGAGCGAGGAAGAACATCAGGCTTTTTTGTCTCTTAAGTAAAAACAAGGAAGAGTTATGAGGGCTGATAAAGATGGTAAGATAGTGGTGATGAACACCACTGTCCATATGAAGTCTACTGAAAGTTGTTACAACAAGACACTACACAGAAAAAGGTGAGCATTTCTGACATCAAAAAAATAAGTTATTTAAGATTGGATGCGACTTTATTTGGTATGTTTTGCCAAGGTGAAATAGATAATGATTGTTACAGTTATTTGCAAGTAGGTCATCCTAAAATGGCTGTATATTTTTTGTATTCCCAAGGTACAAAACAGTTGCACCAGTCCACCTTTTAGACCCATTATATCTGCAAGTAAATCTAAAACTGAGACAATTACTACATGATTGGACCATATTCTTAATCCGGTGGTACAGGCATCTAGACATTATATGCATGATTCTTGGCATCTACTTGAAATTCTAAGTAAGCTTAAAGTTCTGTCTGGACATTTTTATTTTGCTTAATTAGATGTCAGATCACTATACACCAGTATCAACCAAGAAATAGGAATTGATTATTTGAGAGAATATTTAACACATAATACAAACTTTGGAGACACTAAAATCAATATTATTTGTTCTCTGATGGACTTGGTATTAGACAAAATTTTTTTAGATTTAACGAACAGCTGTATAAACAAACATCAGGTGTGGCAATGGGGGCAAGGGCTGCCCCAGCATTTGCAAACTTGGTTATGGCAAATTGGGAATCCAAATTTCTGACCACACGTCTTTTTACAAATAAAATTATTATATAGTAGTGTTACATAGAAAATTTGTTTTTTCTATGGCAGGGAGAGCATGTGGATTGTGTTGAATTTGTTTCCTACTTAAACAACACTACTACTTTTTTGGAGTTTATTGTTAGTGGGCTTGGTGAGTACATTAATTTTCTGGATATACATTTGACATATGATTTTCATAGTAATACGTTTACAAGTAGTATTTATAGAAAACCAGTTTTTGCTAACCAATATTTACACAGAGACAGTTTACACCCATCACATATGAAGAAAGGGGTTATTAAAGGGCAAATCATTAGGTTGAGCCGTCTGACTTCAGACGACAAGACTTTTTTTGAAGAAGTGAACTTTTTGAGGTCTCTGTACATAGAGGTTATGATGACAAATGGCTTAGGAAAATAGAACAGAAAATTTTTATATTGAGACATGGGGTAGCTTGCCCTATTTTGCAAGTTAACACACATAGTTTGGTGTCAAATGTAGCTTGTTCAGGTAAAGAGGTTAGTGAAAAACATTAGTCCTGTGCTTTTCCTTTGCCAATAATTAATGAAATATGGCTCCTCAGGAATATTATAGTAGAAAAGTGGAAGGTATTGTTAGGGAACAGAGATTTGGTTGCACTTATGGGGCATTTCCTAGATTTACTTATAAGAAAATCGTTAATATGAAGGGTATGCTTGAAAATGAGCACAAACAAAATAAAGGTGATTTTGGGGATAGCCCATTAGTCCAAGGTATATTTACCTGTAAGAGCTGCAAACCATGTAGATTTGCTTTGTAATTCATCTTCAGTCACACTTAATCATATTAACAGAACTTTTTGGGCCAAACAACATTTTACTTGCAATAGTGAATTTGTGGTATATATTGTGACTTGTTCATCATGTCCAAGTTTTTACACTGGAAAAACTATTAGAAGTTTAAAGCACAGGATTTACGAACATCAGTTAGCTATAAAAAAGAAGGATTTTACCAACTCGTTAGCAAGACATGCTGCGGTATGCATAGATTTCAAGAAGTTTTAATTTTTTGTTATTGACAAAGTTAAAAATGACTGTTTTTCAGGTGATTGTAACACTTTACCTGAATGTAAAAAGGCATTTTGGCAGATTTACCTGGTTGCAGATCATGCACCAGGTTTAAATGAAACTATTAGTTTAAAATGCTTTTTGCAACTTAAACAGTAAATGTTTAATACAAATTATTCAGTGTATAGGATGTATTAGTATATTGTTTTAACTTATCAGATACTGGTATTTTAAAGTTATTTGAAAGTTTTTTCATGATTTTTTTAAAATGTCAATTAATATACAGTGATGTCATTCATGACTATATATGTCATGTGACAGTTTTTTGGTATTTAAACTGTTATGGGGAGTATGTTGAGGTTTTTCTGAAGAAGTTCACAACATTAAAGTGAATGAAAGCGCAAACTCTGATGTCTGTGTCCTGCATTCATTGGGAAGCCATTATTTTTTTAAAGGTTTTCGAAGTAGTTGTGAATTATTTAGCCATGTTTCAATCGATAAGAAGGATTGTTGCTTAAGGTCATGAAGTTTAGAGAAACATTTTGCAGTGCAGATTAGGGTCATGTCATCAGCATATTGAACTAGTGTATCATTTTTGCAGCAGTGTAGAGATCATTGATGAATATATTGGATGAATATATTGGAAAGTATGGAGCCTAGTATGGATCATTGTTGGAAACCAGTTCTTACTGACAACAAGGTAGAGAAATACTTTTTCCATTTCACTGCTTGTGCTCTGTTTGAGAGGTAGCTATGGAACCACTGCAGTGAAGAACGGGTGAGCCCCAAGGATGAGAGTTTATGTAAGAGTTTCTGGTGGAAGACAATATCAAAAACTTTTGATAAGTCTGGGAAGATTGTAATTACTAGGCTTCCAGAGTTTCTGTGGATATTGACAGTATTACAAAACATGTGTCTGGAGCATTTCTTCCTGGGCCTCCACTGAAAATTGGCTTTGTTCTAAGTCAGACTTTCCCAGTAAGCAAATGTTAAATAAAATAAATAAATATTAACAAAATTCAGCAAAGCAGTAAATGTACTGTGATGAGGACGGAAGCCATGTTGGGTTGAAGACAGTTGCTGGTTATCTGTTATACAGTTGATAAATTGCTTATGAATGCAGTTTTCTAATAGTTTTGATAGGTGAGATAAAGTGTCAATTGGCTTATACTTTGAAAGATCTGTATTGATTCCATCCTTGTATAGTTGAATAATGAATGATTTTTTTCCTTAGCGAGGGAACTTTATTTTCAGATATGGATCAACTATCAGAATTGAAACTGGATATGCAATAACCTCAGCTGCCATTTTAACATATTCACCAGGCAGACTGTCAGGGGCAGTTGTAGTAGGCTTTAATATTTTGAGGCATTTTTTCATGGAATCTGTGGCAACTGGTTGTAAGGAGAATTTTTGATGTTGTCTTGCAAATTAAAGTACTAGGACTAATGATTAATGATCAACTAAAACTCCACATAAATACTTAGGAGGTAATAAAAAAAAAAAACAAACACACAGACACACACACCAAAAATGGACATGCCATATACAGCTAGAAACTACTTCACCAAGAGCACAGGAAAACAGTCTTATTCTTCCTTATCCTCATTTTCTCCTATGCTGCATGCGTTCTTACTAACCTAAAATCAGTACAACTCTCCAAACTAGAGCAAACTTACAATAAAACTGCCATATTTGCTACCAACTCTTCTGCCAGAACTCTCTACTGTGACTCAGTTAAAGAACTTCACTGGTTTGATTTCCTCAACTTTATCAAACAATACACTTAAAGTAAACTATCAGAATTCTTCACTACTCCAACAAATGCCCAGCCCTTGAGTCTCTCATTACCTGGTGTTTTCCAATTAGGTCACTTAGGACCTGAGAAAAATCCTTAGTTTCTGTCTCCTCAGCCACCAACTCTGATGGCAAAGCTGTCTACATTTGTACCGTGGAATTCTCTTCCATTAACGATGTGTGAATCAACTAATTCCTGGTTATTTGAAGCTCAACTAAAATCCCGTCTGTCTGCCAAATGGACCTGTGACTACTCTTCTCACTCTACCATAAGTGCTTTTCCAAGGTAGCTTTAAACAATCATTCTAACTCCTACTCTCCAACCTCCATGTATGTATATGATTCAACTGGTGCTCTGGCGTGAACACCTCAGCGGTTCTTCCCGCTCATCTCACTCACTGCCACCTTTTCTTATCGACCTCTGCTATCTATGTGCACTTTCATAACACCAATCCCTCTCATAGGTTCATCGGTTCATACTTGGCTATCTGCTCTGGGGCATTTATAAGCCTAGCCCGATTGTGTTTGGCTTACGCCACCCCTTGATTTGAGTATACTGTGCCCTTTTTAAAGTTTAGTTTACTGTGCCTCTGTCTAATAGTGACACAGAAGTAATCCCCGGGACAAACCTATGATCCCCCATCCACTCATCAAGATTCTTCTTGAAGAGAGTCAGTGAGGTGCTCTGCCTAACATGAATTGGAATTCTATTCCAGAGCGAAGGGAGCCTCTGGGTTATGAATCTGTCCCTCCAGCATGTTCTATTTCTTTTTGTGCTGAGGTTCAAGTCCCTCGAGCGCATGGCTCTAAGGGATTTAGATTTACTGAGGTGGAGCATGTCCATTAATTCTGGGTTGGACATAGTTTTATATGTCAGGCATAGATCGCCTCGAAGTAGGCGGTATGCAACTGAGTAGAGCTGGAGTTTTTTTAACCGAGCAGCATATGGCCTCTGTTTGAGTCTCTTTATCCTCCTTGTGAGGTACTTTTGGGGTCTTTCTAATTGCTGCAGGTGTCGGGTAAGGTACATCCCAAAGGGGACATTGTATTCTATGATGGGCCTGATGAGGGATAAATAAAGGGGCACGATTACCTCTCTTGATCTAGATGTGAATCCTTTCATGATGAGGTGGGCTATGTAGAAGGTCTTTCTAACCACTTTGGCAGTGTGGTTGTCAAAGGAGAGATTGCTATCAACTTGGGTCCCCAGGTCCCTAATTACTTTCTCTGTACTTAATGGGTTACCACCTATGTGGTAGTTTGTGGGCACATTGTTTTTGCCAAAGGGTATGACTATACACTTTTTGGCATTAAGCTTTAGACCATGGCTCTGGCACCAGTTATCCGTCTCTGCGAGACCTTTTTGAAGGATGTTTGTGTCAGCTGGAGAGTCAATTATGGTGCCCAGTTTGCAGTCATCTGCGAACTTGGTGAGCCATAGTCCTCCCACATTGGCCTGTACCTCAGAAAAGTAAATACCGAACAAGAGAGGTCCCAGGACAGAACCTTGTGGGACGCCACTTGTGACCAGTTTCGAGTCTGACATGGCTCCAGCAACTCTGACTCTGTGGGTTCTGTCTTTGAGCCAGTTTGCGACCCATCCTGTGACATAGGGGTTTATATTTAGGCTGGATAGCTTATCTATGATGCCCGAGTGGGGTATTGTGTCAAATGCCTTTGCGAGGTCCAGATAGGCAGTGTGGACTACCTTCCCTTCATCTATGGTCTTGGTGACTGTTTCGAAGACGTCGACCAGGTTCAAAAGGCAGGATCTGCCCTTGATGAAGCCAAATTGGGTAGCATCTAGTGTCTGTAGGTCCCCAATGTCTTTGTTTATGAGTTCCATGATGATCCTCTCCATAGCCTTGCAGACTAGGCTAGTCAGGCTTATGGGGCGATAGTTTCCAGGGTCCACAGAGGCGCCACCTTTGTGGAGTAGGACCACTGTTGCTGTACGCCATTCTTTGGGCACATATCCTGTAGTGAGGCTGAAATTGTACAGCAGTTTTACTTGAGGGATTAGTTCTTCTTGGAGTTCATGTAGGACGCAACCCGGGACGCCATCTGGTCCCATGGAAGCAGTGTTTTTTGCTTTGGAGAGGGCGGCCTTCACCTGAGCATCAGAGATGTTTGGGAGGCTGCACTCTGCTGGGATAGATACTTGCTCTTTTGGGGGGGGGTGGAGAAGTTTGCACTGAACCTGTCTGCCAGGATATTGGCGATGTCTGTGGGTTCAGTGTATTTTTTGTCGTTTAGAATCAACACAGAACAAGTCTGGGAGTTGCATCCCAGGTTCCTAACATAACTGAAAAAAGCCTTATGATTGTCTTTAGTGTCCTGTGCAATTTTTCTCTCGAAGCTGGCCTTGGAGGATTTTATGAGGGATCGTAATTTTTTGCTAGTACTGATCAGAGATGCCTTCTCTTTTAGGGATTTTGCTCTATCATGTAGTAGCGTCCTCCTTCTGTTGTACAGTTTATTTATGGCTGGGGTCCACCAGACTGGACGCTTGCCTTTGGATGATTGGGTCTTGATTTTGTTTGGGATAGCATGATCCATGCATTCCTGGAGATGTCCGTAGAATGCGTTTATATAGGATTCTGCAGTTTGGGCCATAGTTTCCACTGGCCCTGGGGCCTTGAAGGATTTCACTTCGGTTTTGAGAAGTGTAAAGTTCGCTTTTGAAAAGTTTTTCACTGTGGTTTTTTGGGCTGGGGGTGGGGTCGGGATGTGGATATCCAGTGAAATTAATTTATGGTCTGATCTTACCAATGAGGGATATACTTCTGGTATGAAGCATAGAGTCCCCATGTTGGTAATGATCAGGTCTAGTATGTTTTCCCCTCTTGTGGGAGTGGTGACTAGTTGTTCCATAGCATTTGAGTTTATAAATTCCAGGAACCTTTGGGCTAAGGTGCTGGGGCTTGAGTAATGCTCCCAGTCTATGTTTGGGTAGTTGAAGTCACCCAATATAATGGTGTTTGGCGAGATCTTCATGTTCTCCAATGTTTTCAGGAAAGCCGAGTGGGATTCCTGACTTTGAGAGGGTGGTCTGTAGGATGCTATAAACTGAAAAGCAGTCTTGCCCAATGTCAGTTGCACATGGATGGTCTCCGATACTTTGTGCAATGTCACTAACCTGGAGGTGTGGATATCCTTGATAAATATGGAAACTCCCCCTCCTTTTGTGGTTCGGTCCGGGTTTTGGGGCCGAAAAGCATGATATGAGGTATAACCTGGTAGTGCTGGGGTGCTCTCTGGAGCCTTGAACCAGGTTTCTGTCACTGCACAGATATCGATGTTCTCCATACTGAGGAGAGCTTCGAGTGCATGCATCTTGAGGTTAAGACTTCTGGCGTTTAGCAGCATTACCCTTAGTTTCTTTTTCCTTGTGCTGTCTATGGAGGTGGGTTTGACTTTTGAGCCTTGCCTAAAAAGGCACTATGGGGTGGCAAGAGCCTTTGCCAATATCCGAAAGCCCAGGGTGACAGGTGCAAGCCATCCCTAGCGGCAACGTGGCTTGTCGAGCATGTCATCCCAGGCTGACAGACACTGGATCCCCTTTGAATGACACCAAAATTTTAGCCAATTGTTAAAATCGATCATTTTGTCTTTATACTGTGGCATCATTCTAGGTGAGGGTAAGATGCTGCTCAAGGTCAGGGTCATACCGGCCTGGGTTACATGATCAGAGAGCTCCTCTATGTCTCTTTTCATGTAGTTGAGGGAGGTACGTCTCAGGTCATTCACGCCAGCATGTACAATGACTGAGTCATATTTGTATTTGCTTTGGAGTGACCTGAGTGCTTGCGTTATGTGGCGGATCCTAGCACCCGACAGGCAGCTCACTGTGACCTTCTCTTTATTCAGCCTGGTGAGCGGGATGTCAGTGTGTCTGACAATAGAGTCACCTATTACAAGAGTATCAGATGTGTTATTCAGCCTTAAGGGCTGTGACTGCTTGGCACACTGACTTTGTGTGCTATGTGTTGTACGTGTTTTGTTTTGGGGTAGCGTTTGCTTGGATGTCTGCTTTGGAGGTCTCTGTTGCTTAGGTAGATTTTTATTTAGAGCCTCCGAGTATGTTTTTGTGTTTTTATGTGTTTGGTTCGCTGTTGTGGTGGGACTATGTGATACTGGATTTGTGTTGTGTGAGGTTACCTTCTCTTCCTGACTGGTTACACCAGTTTGGAGATGAGAGAGCTCAGCCTCCAGTTTGGCTATATGGTTGCATCTCTCACATATATTTGAACCTGTTTGGAGGAGGAGAGGGTTGTCCGTGTACATGAGACAGTTGTAACATTGCGTCAAAATTCCCAGATTCACCAGCTGGACTGGAGAGGAAACCATTGACTGACCTTTGGATATGCTAGAGTAATATAGGGAACTGAATTAAAATGGACCAATAGGGGACAAGGTAATCGTAGAGAGTATAAGAGTAAGTAGTGCTTATGGTTTATTAGTGCTAACTTGTAAGATTACTTATTTGGACCAGTGAGGGGCCTTAGAATGAGAATATGGTGTTTAATTTGAGAGATAGAGCAGTTCTAAGGGAAAAAGTGAAGAGCAGACTTAGTGGAGCCAGGAATAGTTTAAACCCAATTTGGCGTCGCTGCACGATGTTGCACTATGTGCAAAAATGCGCAAAATCGCACAAAACAGGGTTTTAAGAGAGGGAGATCAAGGAGTTTGGAATTGACCCAAAATGGCCAATAAAACTACAGTTTCAAGGCAGTAACCACTCCCAGAGGGGCAGGCAGGCTGCTCAATGTTTATCACTGCCACTGATGAACACAGAGACTTCCCTTTCGCCCAAGCAAACAATGGCCTCCAAGAAACTTACAAACAGCTCAGAACAGCAAATCTGTAACTGAACTTTTTTAAATCTCAGAAAAGTGGGAAAAAATCAAGATTTGTTTTTGTTTTTTTGTTTTTTTTTAAGGAAAGCAGAGGTTCACAAGTATCAACAAGTTAGAACAGTGCAGTAAATGACCCCACACTTGAGTGCTAGGCCAGAGACAGATAAAATGCAAGTTTTAAGAAAAAAAACGATTTTAAAAATAAGTGCAGGCAGGAAATTCAGTAATCAGCTCTAGGTTGTGTTCTAAATACAGTTAAAAACACAGAAATCAAGTTTAACAAGCCAGAAAATGTTCAAAAGTAGACGGCAATGCAGAAAATCTTAACAAATAATCTGAAGCAAAATACTTAAAATCTCAAAAGTGACTCCTTTCTTCTCTCAGCGTTTTCTCCTCTTGGTGAGTGCTTCACCAACAGCCAACAAGTCCAAAAAGACGCCAAAACCATGAGGCAATCGGGTTTTAAGAGAGGGCGATCACGGAGTTTGGAATTGACCCAAAATGGCCAATAAAACTACAGTTTCAAGGCAGTAACCACTCCCACAGGGGCAGGCAGGCTGCTCAATGTTTATCACTGCCACTGATGAACACAGAGACTTCCCTTTAGCCCAAGCAAACAATGGCCTCCAAGAAACTTACAAACAGTTCAGAACAGCAAATCTGTAACTTAACTTTTTTAAATCTCAGAAAAGTGGGAAGAAAGCAAGATTTTTTTGATTTTTTGTTTTTTTAAGGAAAGCAGAGGTTCCCAAGTATCAACAAGTTAGAACAGTGCAGTAAATGACCCCACACTTGAGTGCTAGGCCAGAGACAGATAAAATGCAAGTTTTAAGAAAAAAAACGATTTTAAAAATAAGTGCAGGCAGGAAATTCAGTAATCAGCTCTAGGTTGTGTTCTAAATACAGTTACCAACACAGAAATCAAGTTTAACAAGCCAGAAAATGCTCAAAAGTAGGCGGCAATGCAGAAAAACTTAACAAATAATCTGAAGCAAAATACTTAAAATCTCAAAAGTTGGTCCTTTCTTCTCTCGGCATTTTCTCCCCTTGGAGGGTGCTTCACCAACAGCCAACAAGTCCAAAAAGATGCCAAAACCATGAGGCAATCGGGTTTTAAGAGAGGGAGATCAAGGAGTTTAGAATTGACCCAAAATGGCCAATAAAACTACAGTTTCAAGGCAGTAACCACTCCCACAGGGGCAGGCAGGCTGCTCAATGTTTATCACTGCCACTGATGAACACAGAGACTTCCCTTTAGCCCAAGCAAACAATGGCCTCCAAGAAACGTACAAACAGTTCAGAACAGCAAATCTGTAACTGAACTTTTTTAAATCTCAGAAAAGTGGGAAAAAAGCAAGATTTTTTTGTTTTTGTTTTTTTTTAAGGAAAGCAGAGGTTCACAAGTATCAACAAGTTAGAACAGTGCAGTAAATGACCCCACACTTGAGTGCTAGGCCAGAGACAGATAAAATGCAAGTTTTAAGAAAAAAAAAAACGATTTTAAAAATAAGTGCAGGCAGGAAATTCAGTCATCAGCTCTAGGTTGTGTTCTAAATACAGTTAACAACACAGAAATCAAGTTTAACAAGCCAGAAAATGCTCAAAAGTAGGCGGCAATGCAGAAAAACTTAACAAATCTGAAGCAAAATACTTAAAATCTCAAAAGTGGCTCCTTTCTTCTCTCAGCGTTTTCTCCTCTTGGTGGGTGCTTCACCAACAGCCAACATGTCCGAAAAGACGCCAAAACCACGAGGCAATCGGGTTTTAAGAGAGGGAGATCAAGGAGTTTGGAATTGTCCCAAAATGGCCAATAAAACAACAGTTTCAAGGCAGTAACCACTCCCACAGGGGCAGGCAGGCTGCTCAATGTTTATCACTGCCACTGATGAACACAGAGACTTCCCTTTAGCCCAAGCAAACAATGGCCTCCAAGAAACTTACAAACAGATCAGAACAGCAAATCTGTAACTGAACTTTTTTAAATCTCAGAAAAGTGGGAAAAAAGCAAGATTTTTTTTTTTTGTTTTTTTTAAGGAAAGCAGAGGTTCACAAGTATCAACAAGTTAGAACAGTGCAGTAAATGACCCCACACTTGAGTGCTAGGCCAGAGACAGATAAAATGCAAGTTTTAAGAAAAAAACGATTTTAAAAATAAGTGCAGGCAGGAAATTAAGTAATCAGCTGTAGGTTGTGTTCTAAATACAGTTACCAATACAGAAATCAAGTTTAACAAGCCAGAAAATGCTCAAAAGTAGGCGGCAATGCAGAAAAACTTAACAAATAATCTGAAGCAAAATACTTAAAATCTCAAAAGTGGCTCCTTTCTTCTCTCAGCGTTTTCTCCCCTTGGTGGGTGCTTCACCAACAGCCAATCCCCATAACACTAAATAATTTACCAATGAACTGTTTTGCTACCAATCTTCACACAATTATTTCTTTCTCTTGCACCCCTATTTTTAGTTTGACTTCTTTGTTATCTCAATTCCTATCCTACTTTCTGTATACCTATAGATGTCTATTTTTATAACTGATATTGTTCTGTGTCTCCTGGCTTAACTGTTTTTGTTACATTGTAATTATATTATAATGACTGTTTACATGCTTTTGTTTAATGCAATACTAACAAAACTATGTTAATTAATGATGTTAACCAATGTTTGTAAAACTGTTGGAGATTTCTACCCAGGTCTCCAATGAATAGGGGTCATCACTGGCCTAGTTGGACTGTCCTGGTAAACCAATGGAAATAAATAAATAAATAAAATTCACATTCTCAATTTTTAATGTTTTGGGTACTTAAACTCCACATTAACACACAACAAGGCAGTAGCCACATCAGGGTGGATTGCCGGGCGTGTGGCGTACGCCTGTAATCCTAGCATCCTGGGAGGCTGAGGTTGTTGGATCGAATCACACTGAACGTTAGAGACCATACTTCCTGGGAAAAGGTTGTAAAGGGCCCTTATTATTGTGTATCTTCTGGAAGATGGAAATCTGCATCAGTATAATAACCTTTTTATAATGCCCTCAGCTAGTGTTTTAAGTATGACTTTAATTCCTAAAAAATTCATAAACTTCTAGTTCAGGGGTAAATGAGCTACCACTTGTCATAAAAAGCATGTTAAAATATGGGGTAGTAATATAGGAGGCTATGGAAGTTATCATCCTGTGTTTAAACTGTTGATTGTAGACTTGCAATACGTTACTCTGAAACCTCCAGTACATAGAGTTTCAGACTTCCTCTTGAATATGACAGCTGTCACTTGCCTTATCTATGTCAAATAAAAATTGCGATTGTTGAACACAGTACAGTTATGATTCAATTTTCTAGGCAATACTTGTCTGGTGGTCAAAGCCAGCAGATCAAACAGGCAACTCAGTGAATTTTTTTTTTCTCTGGTGTGCTTTGCTCCCCATACAACATATATAAGAAAACACATTAAAAACCTCTCCTTTCCAGTATAATAAACCTTGTAGTCATACGACCTCAAAATAAATCATATCCTGTTATCACTGAATTGTCCATTTGGTCAGCTACTCTCAGCCAAACAGACATCACTGAAATAAGTTACATACTGGAAGACATTGCTCATTTGCTGTACAACGTTACCTTTGTAGCAGCAAGATGCAAATATATTCACTTCATTTTCTTTTTACTGAGGTAAAGCTACAGGAAATATGGATCAGACATTCTGCAAGTAATAAAGTTATGAGTATAAAATCTCTTGTACATTACAGTGCCCAGATGTTTGAAGATTGGAAAATTAAGCCCAACCCTTGATGTTTAAGAAGGGAGTGCATATTTGTGTTTGTGTATGTGGGAGGATGGGTTGATTATACATACTTCTGAGCTGCAGCAAATCAGAAGTAATAATAATATATTATAAGGGTGCAGACAGAAAATAAATCTAAGAAACTGGCTAATAAAATGTAAATGTTGACATTATATGTGGTGCCAGGCTTGAATGACCAATTTTAACAGTCAGGATTCACAGCACTGTGCTATATTACAGCATCACATTTTTTCGCTGAAGTCTGTAGACTCCAAATATCACAATTTTCTCCAGCTTCTTTAAGAAAATGAGATTTATTATAGCAGATGTCAAAAATGATTCCTGTCATTTCTGACGCACAGGCCAAAATGCCTTTGCACCCTCTGAAGGCACGCTATTATGTAGATTTACAGTGCAAAACTGGTACTAAGTGCAGGTATGTATGAATGTGTGGGCGATCTGCCTTGATTGACAACCCATCAAGCTGGTTCTCCCTTTATACCAATTGCTAGAAGATAATGAACACTTTGATAACAAATAAAGGTAGGTAGATAAAATTGATGGTTGCATGCAACATATTTTATATTAGTTAAACTATATTGTACCGTCTGCAGCAGAGCAGCTGTTGCAGTGGCAGATATTTTCTATAGTGAAACCTATTACAAAGTACCACTTTAATTGTCTGTTTATAATTTAGTTTATTTTATTTTGCTGACACAATAGATCCTACTGAGCCTATGGACTTTCTCAAAGTAGAATCAGTGGTATTTCTGATGCCTGGTATAGTGATGAACAGACACAATAGGATCTCTCTGTGTCCATGCATGCCACATCAACTTTTATAGGGTGTATAGGGTTTCAAGCTTTGATTTTACAAATGAAACAAATATATAATGCTGAGAACTTAATTTTAGAAAAAAAATCAAATGTCTGAAATGGCTGCTTGCACCCATCTGTAAATTGTATTCCACCACAACTGTAGCTGCACAGTGGTTGTAATTTATGTATCTACTATGGTGAAAAAATGCATCTATCTATTTTCTGATTAACCCACTTTGTCATTTACTAGATCCAGGGAAGCTGGATCTTTTCCAAGTAACTAATGGGTGGAAAGCATTGAAGCTTCTTCCAGAAAGGGTGCTGATGTATCCCAGAATGCGCGCACACACACACACACACACACACACACACACACACACACACACACACACACACACACACACACACACACACACACACACACAGTCCTCTCAACTGTACAGATTTTCGCAGAATGTCCAAATTTTTGCCTCATATTTTTGGTCCATTTTTCATAAAATTGTGACAAATTAGTAGCAAATCATTAAAGATTGAAGTTAGAAAATAATGACCAACATTTGAGTTTAGACTTCAAACCATTCAGAAAATTCATGCGAACACAAAATCTGTTATTCTATCAACTTTCTAAGTTTGTAAAAGGAATATTTAAAAATTGTCAGTTTTTGGGCCTTTGTCCCACTTTTATGTAAGGCTTTGTCCAGATTTCTTGCTCTAAGAGGTCGAGAGGTATGATACACACATGTACACACACACACACACACACACACACACACACACACACACACACACACACACACACACACACACACACACACACACACACAGTCTGGAAGCTCAGCAATAAACCTGCAGAATATCTTTGGGAGGTGGGAAGAAACTAGAGCACTCAGAGGAAATTCATTATGACACAGTGACGGCATGCGTACTCTGTGCAGTAGGTATCCTAGCTGAGAATCAAACTGGAAAACATCTTACTGTGAAATGGCAAGGTTTGTGCGCAATGCCTGCATTTTGTTCACTGATATTTGTTGCAGGTGACAAAACAAATTCCTCAAATATGAGATTAATGGCTTATTTAGAGTCTGGTAAGTGTGCAAAATCCTCACTGTACAACATTTTAATGATTTTTGTGTAGTACGTCACCCTTTTTATTATTTTTTTCTACATATCTTCTTATTTTCTGAATTCAAGGCATTTTGCTGATAACCAATTGACACTTTTATTTGCAAAGTGTAAAATGTCTTTCACTGTCTGCTGTTAGACTTGGTGAAATGGTATTGTTGTACCACTGCCAGTGAAACCATGTCAGCACCATATGCACATAAATACAGTCTGTTTGACGGTATCAGCACTCCTGGCCCAGCTAATGATGAACATATTATTATTCTAGCAAGACCAAGCTCCCATCGAAGAAATCAGTTCAACCAAACTCCTTGTCTGCATTGCATTTCTGATGAACAACTTTAGGTTTGACAAGGAAATGAGTAATGTGGGGACCAGGACAAATTAAAAGTTTTACAAAGTGTACAATGTGTGGACATGTATCTCACCAAATGAGAGGTGTACTACACTTAACATTTACTTTGTTATGTTTATGCCTGAACTCTGCTTATTTGCTAACCACTCTAGAACCACCCACCTTCACAGCCTTGAGAAAGTGTATAGCAGAATAGCCAGGCTTCCTACCAGCCTTCATGACTGGATACATCACTGTTCATCCTTGCAAAGTGTACACAACATAGTTTAAGTTTACTGACCAACTTCCCTATTAGTGTCTGGGTGATGCTGTTGATTGATAGAAGTGTCAGCTGAAACTCAGGCCCTATTTTAGGAGGCAAGTTTGTATGTTTGTAAAAGTAAAAATTCATTTAATGATGCTTTGTTACTCATTGAGGTATGAATTTGTGGCATGACTGCACACCCACATATATATGTGTATATATATATATATATATATATATATATATATATATATATATATATATATATATGTAAACACTCCAATGGTAAATGAGGCAAAATTTAATCCACTTTTATCTTTTTTGGTCATTATGTACATAATGCTTCAATTTTATCAGTCATGTAAACCAGTACTTCATTGTAAAAATAAAAGAACAGAAACACTAATAGTGTTAAAACTTTGTTGATGAGCTCAGTCACAATAATTTCCAAAAATCATGAAACCCAGGTAGTGTTCCAAAGCAACAAGTCTTTGTCACAGACAAAAAAAAAAAAGATGTAAAAAATAAAAAGATTCAAAAGAAACTTTATTGTGATTTAGGAAACACAAGTGCTACCTAAACGAAATTTCAGGTGTCAGCTCTTTTATAGGAAAAAACAAACACAAAAAGACAAGACATGATAGGTATTAAAGAATAAACAATAACTATAGTACAAAAGTAAATATCTAGTTAGCTGATGCACATGCTTGTACACTATTTATATACACTGGACAACAGTGACTACTAGATGATTAACACATGAAGAGGAAAAGTGCCCTTTACACAGAGGTGAGATTGGATGATATTGCACATAAGGAAGTGATTGGAATTGCACTTGAATGAGAATATATTAATTTTAGTACGCAATAAACAGAACTATTGTATGAAAAAAGAAAAAGAATGAGAGCTTTACAATCTGTTATAGTTTTGATACATCCAGATTTACGTCGGCATTAATCAGTCTTATTGCAGTTGGATGAAAGCTGTTCATGAATCTGGAGATCCTGCAGTGGATACTCTGCAACCTTCTACCAGATGCAAGTCTAGTGAACCAGCCATACGCCGGATGAGGTGTCACTCAGTATTTTGCGGGACCTCTTTTTACATCTCATTTTAAAGAGCTCCTGTAAGGTAGGAAGGCGAGTCCCCATGATCTTTTCTGCTGTTCTTATTATTCTTTGTAGCTTCTTCCTTTCAGCCATTGTGCTGTCACCGAACCATACAGTGCAGTTGCTGGTGATAATGCTCTTGATGGCTCCTCTGTAGAAGGTATTTAGAGCATTCATAGAGAGCTTTGCTTTTCTCAGCCTTCTTAGGAAATGTAATCGCTGGTGGGCTTTTTTAATTAGCTGGCCTGTGTTTGTAAAAAAGAAAGCGATATATGTACCCCCAGAAAAACTGTAGTTTGGAATCTGTCCATGTCTTCACCATTGATCTTGAGGAGCAGGTGCATGGCAGAGCTTTTTCTTAAATCAGTAATGATTTATTATGTTTTATTGATGTTCAGGTCCAAATTGTTCTTATTGAGCCATTCATTCAGGGAGATGACCTCATTCCTATACCCTCTGTCGTCATCATCACTTATGAGTCCCATCATTGTGATGTCATCTGTGAATCTGCTGATGTGGTTGTTGCTAGCTTTCACAGAGCAGTCATGGGTAAGGACTGTGAACAGTATATAACTCAGCACACAGCTCTGAGGTACTCCAGTGTTGATTGTAATACTCCCTGAAGTGTTATTACCAGCACAGGTCCTTTGTGGTTTTCCAGTCAGGAAATTGAGAATCCAGTTGCACAGCCCTTTATTTAAGCCAAGGCTGATTAGCTTTTTTATAAGTTGCACTGGAATCACCATATTGAATGCAGAGCTGAAATCTATGAACAACAGCCTGGCATAGTTCTTCTTCTCTTCAACATGCTCCAATGTAAGGTGAAGGGCCACCGAAATGGCATCAGAGCTGATCTGTAGGCAAACTACAGCGGGTCAAAGGATTGGGGTAGTACTGTAGTCAAATGCCTTTTAACCAGTCTTTTGAAGCATTTCATTACATTTAATGTAAGGGCCACAGACCTGTAATCATTTAAGCAGGTGTGATTGGCTTTTTTGGACAGAGGGATTATGTTGGTAACTTTGAAGCATTCTGGTACTTTTTCCTGGACAAGTGAGGCATTGAAAATGTCTGTCAGGACTATGCTGAGTTGGTCTGCACAACCTTTCAATACTTTCCCCAGAATGTTATTAGGGCCAGCAGCCTTCCTGGGGTTCATTTTCCTCAGTTGGTTCCTTACATCCACAGCACACTGAAGTTGAGTACTGTTTCCTTTTGGTCATTGAGAAGCTTTACAGCTTCCAGGTTGTTTTTCTCTTCAAACCTGCCGTAAAATGTTTAAACTGTCTAGAAATTCAGTGCTATTGTCGCACTGAGCTCTGTCTTGTAGTCAGTTAGCTGTTGAATAACATGCCACAGGATTCTTGAGTCTTTTGCATCCTCAAAGCATCCTTGTATCTTCTTACTATAATCCCGGTTGGCCTCCTTGCAGGGCCAGTGCTAGCATTTTGGTTTCCCCCAGCAAACATTAAGTTGGGGACCCTCTTGGCACTTCTTGCCTAAGTATCACCCTGACACTGCCACCCCTCTTAAGTAACCTTTTAGTTCATATTGCAAACTTTTAGGTGTAGTATACACAGAATAACGTGTAGCTACGATAATATTACATTACAAAAGGCCTATGTACCACACAAAGGGCATTTACAGTTGCTGGCATTTGGCTGCAACAGTGATGCATTACAACAACTCTATGTACAGGTCTGGATTTAGGTGAATTGGAGCCCTAGGCCTATTGTTTTGCCCCCCCCCACACCCTCTGGTCCTCCCTTATGTTTTCTCCCATCTTGGGCTCCCCACACATAGCCTAGTACCTACCTATGAACCTATGAACCTATCGGCCCGGGGGCTACATAAGCCTAGCCAACAAGGTTCCCTGGTTTACGCCACCCAAGAAAGTTATTTTCCTGTGGCACTGTCGAGCAGATACACAGAAGTGATCCCCGGGGTGTATTTTCTATTTCCCATCCACTCACCAAGACTTTTCTAGGGCCCATTACTTTTTTTTCTTCCTTTTCTCACATTTTGCTTTACTCTTCAGGTTTTTCAATAAGCTGTAACTTTCTGTATGCTCTGAACTGCATTTTAAAGTTTTTTTTTATTTTCTTTTTACACAATCTTTTCATCAGTGATGGCTTAAACAGAAATTATGATTAAGGTAACTGTGAGGAAAGTGAAAAAAAAAAGATTACTGTAATATATTCTACTTTATTGCTCCTAGACAGTATACTGCATCTATACAAGCTATAATAACCTTTGTACACCTCTGAGGTCTGTGAGAAAAGTAACAATGACCACACTGTCATCAACCCAAACACTAGCTATAATGGCCTTGTGTGCACATCTCTAAAGTTTGATTATGATGAAAATTAAAGAAACAGTAACCAGACAATCTCCAGCCCCATCCCCCATATAACGTACAGCAGCTTTCTGTAAACACACACATCTGAGCAGGGCTAGTTTTAGAATATGAGAGCAAAGGTCAATCAGCTTTAATCTAACATGGTCATATCATAGCCCTGTTTTGGTTAAAGAGTATAATTAGGCAAGTAATACATTTTTTCTTCAACCAATAACAACTTTTGTGGGGCCCCCAGGCAGTCAAGGATGATTAAGGGAGCCCTCTGAATGCATTTATACAGTCTAGGGGTGGGGGTTACAGAATTTTTAGAGGATCTAAGTGTCTGAATGTTCTATAATATATTTTATGCCATACCATTGAAAATGAAATATAATGCTCTGTATATTTTTGATCTTTTGGTATTGTGGAGCTTTTCTCCGCAGCCTCTGCTGAAAATGGATTTCTGACCCAGTCAGATTTTCCCAGTTAACAATTGTCAAATAAATAAATAAAATTACTTGTTATCTGCATTTTCCTGATACCCAATATAATAATGTAGATGTGCTGGCATTATTTGGTGTGTTTACAGATAAAAATCAGTGATATTTTTCCACAAACTAAAGCATAAGCCATAACAATACCAGTTTAGTAGTTATTTCAGCAAACAGCAATACGTTGTATAACACTGGTACTGACAGCACCAGATCACTGACTGCCATTTAACAGTCATCAAACAGCTGCAGGGGTAAGTCACTTTTATTTACCTCACTGAGGAGTAAATGCATACCTGTCGCTGTCCCTGATTTCACACATTTTGCTCATAGTTTTACTCTCTCCATCATAAAAAGTTTGATTTGCTGATAAATCATTCAGGAGTACAGACAATCAATAAATCCAGACAGAGTTTTATAGTTCTTATTCTCCAAAATATGCATGTTGATGCAAAAGGTGTTATTCTATTAACTTTTTAAGTGAAATAGAATAATATTTAAGGCATGTTTGTGATTTTGAGCCTTTATTCTGCTATTATTTATGGCACTGGCTGAGTTCTTCAGCAAAGAAGTTGAGAGTTATAGTAGCTGGTGTTCTGCCAGTATTAATAAACTTCCAGAAAGAGAAAACCATCCCTGAAAACTAGAAGCATCAACTCTTCTTAAAATCTAAGGTTTGCACTAAGATTGGTCACTCTGGGCTGTTGATCTCTCTAGTGATTTTCTTGCTCATGTTCATCATTGGCTTTATCCTGTTAGGGTCATAACACAGCCCTGTTGATGTTAAAGAGTAGAATAAGGAAATGAATGCATTTTTTTCTCTTTATTTTCCCCAATCAGCAACAGCTTTTGTGGGGTGCTCACACAGTCAAGGATGATTTAGGGCCCCCCTGCAGCCACAGGTCTTGCAGGTACCTAAATATGACTATGTTGTTAGTTTGTTATTGTTGTTGGTGGAAAGAATATCCACGAGCAGGGTGCAACTAAGCTAGGGGCACTATGTCAGTGGTAAAATCATAGCTCTCAACCTTCCATCCCCAAAATGAGAAATGCTGGCCTTCATAATGTGGAACAAATGGACAAAATGTGGAACACATACTAATGTCTTACTAACAACTTAAACTAGGAAGTTCATAGGATGGTTAAAATATGCTGGCTTTATTTATAAAAATGATCTTTTAATGAATTAATATGATTAATTTCTGTTTACCATGAATATGAGTTTAAAACTTCCTAACACTGAGTGTGTCAAAGACCCTTTCAGTGTGGAACTTTGAGGAGCATCAACTTTTTAAGACCCCAAATAAGGTACGTTCCTAATAGGGAGGTACACTTAAGAGGTGTGGGTAAAATATTTAATGGAATTGTGAAGCCTGTTACTTGATAAAACACTGTTAGTATAACCAGAGATATCTTTGAATTTTAAAGGAGATATAAATAAGAGTTATTACCCAGCTGGTTTATTAAGTACACAAGATTGTTGCATTAGCTTTTGTTAGTTTGACAGACATGTTACAAAATGTCAAGATAAGATAACTTACTGTGGTTGGGGGCGCCCCAGGAATAGGGGACTCCCAGCGACCGCAGAGTTCGCTGGTGCCTAAAGCCGGCTATGCCTCCTTGATACCCTTTTTTTAGATTAGCCCTTGCCACACTTAAGACCCTTCTTATCCTTTGCCCTGAAAGCAGTGTTTCTTGCCCTCAGCAACTCGTACACCTTGCTGTTTAGCCATGGTTTTTGGTTGGCTCTTACTTTAATATTTTGGATGGTCATTACATTCTCCATGCATTTGGTTATGTAAGCCATAGTTGTCTCAGCATATTCATCTATGTTCACCAAGTGATCACCAGTAACAAAAAATCAGAAATACTTTACAATGTTAAACATATCAGCTTTTATGCACTTAGTAGGTGTGGAAAATATATGTATTGTTTAATTTTAAACCGGCCTATTCCAGGCAACAGTATAAACAGGGCCGCAAAAGTGCATTTAAGAACAGCAAGGGGTCTGTATTAGAACACCAAACATTTGAAATGTCGAGTGTTCTAATATCGACCCGCTGAAAATATCAAAGAAACAGAAAACCGAATTCTTTCCTAGGGAAAGAATTCGGTTGTCCGTTTCTGTTGCTTCGGTATTTTCAGTGCTCTGGTGGAAAGTTACGGGTCGGGTTCAGGTAAGTGTGCGATTGTGTGGATGTAAGGGTTAGGGCGGGGTAGGTAAGTTAGGGTTAGGGTACGGGTGAGGTGACTGTGCGACAGTGATGGACCTTAGAGTTAGGGTTTGGGTTATGGTAAGTGGATAGTTAGTGGTGTATGTATAGTTTAGTGTAGGGTTAGGTGTATGAGTTTAGGTGTATGTGTGTGGATTGCTGTTTGTTTAGTGCGCTGTTCCGAATGTTTGATGTTTTGTATTTTCGATTGCTAGGGTTCGATATTAGAACACTCGACATTTTGAATGTTCGGTGTTCTAATATAGACCCACAGCAAGTACCCACCCCCACACACTACTACTGATTAGATCAAACTAAATCCTAGTTAAGGAAAACACTACCTATTTGTAACCCGCATTCCAAAATCAGGTATTAAGAAATAAATATAGTCTGACTTTTAACTAAAATTGCTTTTGGCTAACTAATGCATTAAAGCCTTCATCAGGTCTGTGACAAGAACTAAAGTCATATACATAGGTAGATAAGTAAAAAGGGCTAACTACAGTGGATAAAAAAAGTGTACATACCCCTGTTAAAATGTCAGGTTTTTGTGATATAAAAAAATGAGACCACAATAAATCATTTCAAAACTTTTCCCACCTTTAATGCGACCTATAACCTGTACAAGTCAATTGAAAAACAAACAAATCTGTTAGGGGAAAAATATAAAAAATAAAAAAGTACAATAAGCTGATTGCATAAGTGAGCACACCCTTAAACTAATACTTTGTTGAAGCACATTTTGATTTAATTACAGCATTCAGTCTTTTTGGGTAGGAGTCTAGCAGCATGGCACATCTTGACTTGGCAATATTTGCCCACTCTTCCTTACAAAAGCGCTCCAAATCTGTCAGATTGCGAGGGCATCTCTTGTGTACAGCCCACTTCAGGTCACCCCACAGATTTTCTATTGGATTTAGGTCCGGGCTCTGGCTGGACCATTCCAAAACTTTAATTTTCTTCTGGTGAAGCCATTCTGTTGTTGATTTGGATGTATGCTTAGGGTCATTGTCATGTTTGAAGGTGAAAGTCCTCTTTATCTTCAGCTTTCTAGCAGACAGCTGAAGGTTTTGGCCCAAAAGTGACTGGTATTTGGAACTGTTCATAATTCCCTCCACCTTGACTAAATTCCCAGTTCCAGTTGAAGAAAAGCAACCCCATGATACTGCCACCACCATGCTTCACGGTGGGGATGGTGTTCTTTTGATGATGCGAAGTGTTGTTTTTGTGCCAAATGTACCTTTTGGAATTGTGGCCAAAAAGTTCATCCTTGGTTTCATCGGACCATAACACATTTTCCCACATGCTTTTGGGAGACTTGATGTATTGTTTTGCAAATATTAGCCAGCCCTAGAGGTTTTCTGTGTAAGAACAGGCTTCCGTCTTGTAACACTACCCCATAGTCCAGACATATGGAGAATACGGGAGATTGTTGTCACATGTAGTACACAACCAGTACTTGTCAGAAATTTCTGCAGCTCTTTCAGTGTTACTGTAGGTCTCTTGGCAGCCTCCATGACCAGTTTTCATCTCGCCTTTTCATCAATTTTGGAGGGATGCCCAGTTCTTTGCAACATCACTGTTGTCGTATATTTTCTCCACTTTTTGATGACTGTCTTCACTGTGTTCCATGGTATATCCAATGCTGTGGACATTGTTTTGTACCTTTCTCCTGACTGATACCTTTCAGCAATGAGATCCCTTTGATGCTTTGTCAGCTGTCTGAGAACCATGGCTTTTGCTGTAGCAGGCGACTGAGTAAATGTTAGGAAATTTGCAGCTAAGAAAAAATGTCATGCTTTGCAGTTGAGAGGAAAAAAAAAACTTGTCATGACAGATGTACTTCGTGTTTCACTGTTGCAGTCATTACACTTGGGTTATCCTGCTGGCAGGCTACTCTCAGTCAGCCTGAATTCCAAAGTCTAGGTCCGACGTCGGTTGCTGTCACCTCTTCCCTGATGTCAGTGTGCCAGGGGTATAAAAGATGCAGCTGATGCCATTTTCTTCAGTCTTTCTTGCCGTGCGGTGCCCAAAGCAGAAGCAGTTCGCAAGTGCCGGTCGGCCGACTCCTGAGATTTTCGTGTTCGAATTTCAGATCCGAAGTCTTCATTAAAAGCTAAGTACCCCATTGGGGAAAACTTTTTTCTTGCTCCAGATCGATGTCAGGAATAGTTAATAATTGTATTTCTTGTGGGAAGTAAATACCTCATAAGGACTTTCATTCTTACTGTATTCCTTGCCTAGGCCCTGACCACAACGTTGCTAGTTGTCGGTTTTGTGCTAGATTTAACCAGTGCACTATTAAGCATCGGTACGATTTTGCATTTTACTATTTTGGCAGAAGATTTAATTACACGATGCCGTCGGATAGCCATCCGACTACTGGAATTCACAAGAAACACAAAGAAAAAAAAAAGGACAGGCATCCGAGGTCTAAAACTGACAACGAGGCTTCCTCTAAGCAAATCGCTGGTTCGCCGGCTCTCAGTGAGGTGCTTTTGCAGCCCCTGACGCCCGCTACTTTGGACCCGCAGGCTGCTACAGACTCCCACGTGGAGTCGCCTAGGCCGCTGGAAGCTCAAAGTATTGGACCTTCGGAAACTATTCCCTCAGATGGGTCTGGAACCGCTGAGCAGGCATCAGCTTCTGAGGGTGTTTTCAGACCTACTCAATTATACATTAAAGTGACTCCAGCTACAAAGGCAAAGACTAAAGCACCTTTAGAGACAAAGAAACAAGTACAACAGCCTCATGGTCAGGCCTCCATGCCCAAAAAACAGATGCTTAAAATGGCCATAGACTTAATTACTTTGATCAGGGGTTCCCATCCCCCTCCTGATAAGAGACTTAGGCAAGAGACAGAATATGAATCTTCAGATCAGGTTTCCATTTCATCTGATTCCTCCTCTGATCAGGAATACTCTCTTCCTCCCTATGAGGATTCTGATGCTGAAGAATCTATCCCTTCAGTCTCTCCTCTTGAGGATTACTCTTTTGGGGAAACCTTGCATACCATGAGAGAACATTTCCACTGGAAGAGCCAAGATTATTTAGAATCTAAGAAAAGACTTAGAGACTTCCTTTTACTCCCACAACACAGGCCCCTAGCTATTCCACCTGTGTTAGACATTGTAGATGATGTATTTTCAGAGTCCAGTCTGACCCCTGACTCCTTACCTCCAGCTCCTGTTAAGCTGGACAGGTACTATAGGGTTCCTGACTCTCATAAATTCCTTTTCAAAAACCACGCTGCTGACCCAGAAATTATCTCTCAGGGTCCCAAAGGGGTCAAGGCATCCACTGCTAAAAACCCTACCCCCTCTGACAGGGATTCTAGGGCATTGGACAGATGGGGGAAGAAGATTTACATCTCTGCTACCTTGGCTATAAGGGCTTTAAATTGTCAGTTTCATATGCTCAAATATCAGCAATATATTATGTCACTGCTTAAACAGAAAATATTGATAAATTCTGAATGTGCAGAAAACAAAGAAATGCAGGATTTATTGCATGCAGCTGAACAAGTTGGAAAGCATACTTTGCAATGTGGTTTTGATTCTTTGGAGGCCTCCTGCAGGGCCACTGCTACGGGTTCTGTCATCAGGAGGCATGCTTGGTTAAAGGAACAAAATCTGCCTGACCATGTCAAAGCAAAATTATTAGATGCTCCAGTACAGCATGATACCTTGTTTGGTGTTAAAGCAGAGGAAGTTTTAAAGAAAATGGAGGACAAAGCTAAATCTATGCAAACAGTTAAGGATTTCTTACAGGTACAGCTTCCAAGATTTAGCAGACACTGGCCTACAAAGAATTGGTCCTTTCCAGTGTCAGACAGACCACAAAGGGGCAGATACAGATGCCCAAGAGGCAGATCCCAGCCCCAAGGTTCATACAGATCTAAACAATGGGGTGCTTCTACCTCCAAAAATGGAAAAGACAAATCACAGCCATACAGGAAACAGTCCCAATGACTTCCCCTGCCTGCACCAAGCACTTATCTTCTGGCAGCACCTTTAGGGGGAAAACTAGCACTTTTTTTCTCAAATTTGGCACATAATAACCCAGGACAAATGGATCCTAGACATAGTGTCACAAGGCTACAAGTTTCACTTCCATACCCTGCCAAGGACAAACATTTGGCCAGACCTGCCAAAACATTAATGGGTAGAGGCACAAAAACAAGTATCATCCCTCATGGACATGAGGGCCATTCAACAAGTGCCAGAGCAAGAGCAGGGACAAGGATTTTATTCAAGGCTATTCTTGGCACCAAGAAAGGACAAGACCTGGAGACCAATACTGGACCTATCTATTCTAAACACATTTCTGGATATTCCAAAATTCAAAATGTTGACTCTACAGCAGCTTCTGCCCATGCTGGGCAAGAAGGCTTGGCTTGTGACTTTAGACCTAAAAGAGGCATATCTGCATGTCCCAATCAGACAAACATGCAGAAGATACCTCAGATTCAAAGGTGGCTCAATGCACTACCAATTCTCTGCACTGCCCTTTGGCTTATCTACTGTGCCCAGGGTCTTCACAAAGTGCCTGGTACCAGAAATTGCATTCTGCAGACAAAGAGGAATACAAATATATCCTTACTTGGATGACTGCCTCATTCAAGCAGAGAACAAGGACATTTTACTACAGCATCTGGCATTTGTAAAGACATTTCTAACAGGCCTAGGGTACACAGTCAATGAAAAGAAATCAAAACTAGTACCCTCTCAAGAGATAATATTCCTGGGTGCAAGCTTAAATACAACTGCCCAGATGGCTTATCTCATGCCAGACAAACAAAGGCAACTGACTACATATTTCAAACTGTTGGCAACAAAGGCCCAGTTATCTGCAAGAAAAATTCTGCAGGCTTTGGGCTTCATGGCATCCTGCATTCTACTAATTCCATATGCGAGACTGCATATGAGGAAACTTCAATGGTACCTAAAAAGTGTTTGGGCTCAACATTACAACAGCCTGGAAACAATAATTACCCTCATTCCCTGCCTGCAACAGGAGTTTCGATGGTGGGCGAAGGCTTGTCACCAAAACAAGGGACAGCCATTCACTTTACCCCCAGACAGGCAGACATTAACAACAGATGCATCAGATTATGCCTGGGGGGGCCCACATGGCAGGAAGATGTATTCAAGGCACATGGTCCGCAAACCAAATGCATCTACATATCAATCAAAAAGAGATGCTAGCTGTTCAGAATGCCCTGACAGCCTTCAAGGACCTACTTCATCCGGGACAACTACTGATAAAGACAGACAACACCACGGTCATGTGGTATATAAACAAGCAGGGAGGCACTCATTCTTACCCCCTTTGCAGACTAGCCATGACCTTGTGGGACACAGCATTGACTTACCAAGTACATCTGCAGGCACAATTCCTGCCAGGAAAGATAAATACTCTGGCAGAGAAACTAAGCAGAAACCTCATGGATCCCCACAAGTGGAAATTGGATCCACAAGTCTTCGGCATGATAACAAGGAAATGGGGATGGCCGGATATATATCTATTTGCCTCTCCTCACAACTACCAACTAAAAAGATTCTGCACAAGGACTTATCACAGACAAGCATGGAAAGTGGACGCCCTATCTTTCAGCTGGAAAAGCTTAGCAGTATATGCCTTTCCTCCACTGCCTCTCCTCCCCAAGGTACGCCTAAAGGTCAGACAAGAGAAGCCAAAGATGATACTGATTGCCCCAGACTGGCCCCACCAGTACTGGTATCCAATCCTAAGGAACTTGTCTCAATGCTCGGCTTGGACCTTGCCTCAAATACCTCATCTACTATCCCAAAAAAACAATCAGATCCTGCACAGCCAACTCAAGACCTTAAATCTGGCAGCATGGTGGATAATGTAATCATACAAAACACACCTCTCACTAAAGCTGTGACTGATGTCATTTTGGAGGCCAGAAGGCCTAGTACCAGAAAATCTTAAGCTGGAAAATGCAAGAGATTCTGTGCTTGGAACCAGGCACAAGGAATTGACACAGCTGTACTAAATATTCCTCAGATTTTACAATACTTAACTGAGATGCTGGACAAAGGCCTATCCTTTTCATCAATTAAAATTCATGCCTCTGCCATTTTGGCTCATTACAATACAGAGCCACCAATCTTTTCACATCCTTTGTTAAGGCAGTACCTCAGAGGAGCCAAAAACTTAAGGCCTCCAAGGAGATCACCAATACCTGCATGGGACCTCAATTATGTCTTGGAAAAACTCACCTTGCCTCCTTTTGAGCCAGCCGCTACAGCTGATATAAAGTTTTTATCTTGGAAAACAGCTCTGCTCCTAGCAATAACCTCTGCAAGACGGGTCTCAGAGCTACAGGCACTCATGGCTGTGTAACCGTTTATCATTTTTTATCCAGACAGGGTTTCTCTGAGGACAAAATCGACATTTATGCCTAAGGTAGTGTCCAGTGTGGCCCTTAACCAAACTATTCATCTGCCTACTTTTTATCCAAACCCACAGAATAAGGGGGAGAAAATTCTGCATTCCTTGGACATACACAGACAGCTACGCTTCTACTTGAACAAAACCAAAGCTTTCAGAAAGACAGAGCAACTACTAGTGGCATATGCTGCAGCACCACAAGGAAAGGCTATCTCAAAGCAGACTATTTCAAAGTGGATAGGCCACTGCATTCGTTTCTGCTATTCACAACATGGCAAGCCAGTGCCTAAGGGCATTAGGCCACATTCAACCAGAGCAGCAGCCACTTCAGCAGCCTTCCTCAGGGGAGTACCAACCAAAGACATTTTAGAGGCTGCTACCTAGAGTTCAGTGCACACCTTTACAAAGCACTATCATTTACCACTCTACTCTAAATCCAGGGCAGGCTTTGCCACTGCAGTTCTGCAGGGCATCATAGCCGCACCGAATGCTATTTAGCTCCAGCCTCCCAACCATAGCTTTGGGATTCAACTCAAGTGTAATGACTGCAACAGTGAAACACGAAGAACATAGTACAGTTGTGTACACTTACCATAAATGTAGATGTTCGAGTGTATTCACTGTTGCAATCAAAGTTACCCACCCACCATCCCCCATATCTTTGCTGGAACTTATCTGCACTTCTCTAATCTATACAACCTATGTGGTGTATTTGCTTGTAGATGAAGGTATAATATATATTTGCTGAATGCATGTTTTATTGACATATTTTTAGCCTACCCTTTTGGGGGCACCTTACATCTGGGGCAAGAAAAACTGAAGAAAATGGCATCGGCTGCATCTTTTATACCCCTGGCACACTGATGTCAGGGAAGAGGCGACAGCAACCGACGCCGGAGCTAGACTTTGGAATTCAGGCCGACTGAGGGTAGCCTGCCAGCAGGATAACCCAAGTGTAATGACTGCAACAGTGAATACACTCGAACATCTACATTTATGGTAAGTGTACACAACTGTACTTTTTCATGTTTACAGCCCCCCCCCCCCCAAAAAAAAATGTATACAATGAAAACCACTGGAAAAAAACACAAAAATACAGAAAAACAGTGGATGAAGTAAACTAATAATGTATAAAAGTGTGCAGGTGTGTGGATGAGCATGCACCAGTATGCTAAATGGGGGAATTATACCAAATTTTATGGTGATAGCAGCATGAAGATGTGTGTTTTGAATCTGCCGTTTAAGTCTCTGGTGACATGCAAGAGTGTACTAAATCTAATCAAATCAGAATTGAGTTTAAAGTAACTAAACATATATATATTTATACACATTCTGCAAATCATGTTTTATTATTAGGTTTGGTACCTTTAGTACATCAAAATGTTTCCTCACAAATTCCCTAAAAAACAACAACAACAACAAGAGCAACAACAAAAAACCTTTACAGATTGTATGGCAATTTACATAAATTCAACACACTCTTAACAAGGCAATAGTAGTCAAGTCCTGGTTTTCTGAATGCATTTAATTTCAGCTGCTATCACAATTCTTTTTTCTCAAAAACACAATTGACATCCCCTTCAAGCTCATCCATCTCCACACAGTCCAGAATGATACATTTAAAAACAGAATGTCTGGGGTGTTCTAATAAGTGTTTGGATAAGGCGTTCTTCTGACATTTACATCTGATGTCAGAAAGATGACCTGATATCCTCCTTTTCAGTTTATTCATAGTCTTACCCACATAAAATGCAGGGCAGTTATTACACATGGTCATATATACAATTTTTCCAGTATAACAGTTACTACCTGCTGAAGATTTCACCATCTTTTTAAGATAGGGGCACTTAAATGAATCGCATTCCATCAAGTACTCACAAAAAGTGCAGTTAGGTGGCCCACAGATTTTAGTGTTCATGACATCCTGGTGTTCCTTAAGTTTTTTTTCCACATAGCTACGTATGTTTCTGCTCTTTTTATATACAAAAGTAGGGTGTTCTCCTAAAACCCCTACAAACTGCTGATTGTTAGTGAGGATGGCACATGCTCATGTGCACTTTTATACATTACTAGTTTACTTTATCCACTGTTTTTTTGTATGGTTCTTCTACTGGTTTTCATTGTATACATTTTTTGGGGCTGTTGTTTGTCTTTTTCCGGTTAGGGGGTCGCCACAGCAGAACTCCGGTCCACTAATGATTGGCAGTAGATTTTTGTGGTGCCGAGTTGCCAGCTCGATGCCCAACCTTCAGCAAAGGCACGCCCATTCACGCATGTCTTTCAGAGGCCACTCGACCACAGGGAGGACATGCAGACTCCACACAGAAGGCACTCCAGCCGAGAATCGAACAGGAGAACTTCTTGCTGTGAGGCAAAAAACGCTACCGCTGTACCACCACTGTTTATTAATTTTTTACATTTTTGGGGCTGTAAAGATGAAAATTGTCATGACAAGTTTTTATTTTCTCTCAACAGCAAAATAGTCAAATTTTTTCTCAGCTGTAAATAACTTCGTTTTTATGCACACTGATACATATGGATGGATGCTTATTTGATATTATTACACAGATATATATTTATATTTATAGTGTCCTAATTAGATAATGTTTATGGTTAGACAGCTATGTGTATTTTTTCTTGTATCTATCTAATTAGCTCTTTTCACTTATCTACCTATGCATATGATTTTAGTTCTTGTCACAGACCTGATGAAGGCTTTATTGCATTAGTTAGCCAAAAGCGATTTTAGTTATGTATCCAACAAGAAGGCACTTGGAAGGAGAAATCATGCCAGCTTGCCAGTGATAAAAACTTCACTTCGTATTTATTTAAACCAAAGCTGTACCACGTACTCTCATAAACAGTTAACAGTTTCACCACATTTTCGCCTTTGAAATAAGACTTCATCAGATGCTATTAACACACAATTTTCCACTCTCTCTCTCTCTCTCTCTCTCTCTCTCTCTCTCTATATATATATATATATATATATCTTTACTACCAATAAAATTAAAACTTTAATTCTCTCTTTTAATTTTCTTTTTTTATATGTATGTTATGCTTTTCTTAATACCCGAGTGTGGAATGTGGGTTGCAAATACATAGGTAGTGTTTTCCTTAATGAGAATTTAGTTTGATCTAATCAGTAGTAGTGTGTGGGGGTGGGTACTTGCTGTTCTTAAGTGCACTTTTATGGCCCTGTTTATATTGTTAGGCTGGTTTAAAATTAAACAATACATATATTTTCCACACCTACTTCTAAGTGTATAAAAGCTGATAACATTGTAAAGTATTTCTGATTTTTTTATTACTGAGGATCGCTTGTCTGTGACGAATAAAGGTTTGTTGCTTTGGAACACTACTTGGGTTTCATGATTTTTGGAAACTATTGTGACTGAGCTCACCAACAAAGTTTTAACACAATTAGTTTTTCTGTTTTGTATTTTTTCCTCAACACTCGTGTTTGTGAGGTTGGAACTAAACAGATTCCTGCGCTAGTACTTAATTGTATTACTTATATCATTCTTTTGCAGTATTTTGCAGATCTCCTTTTGCACTGCATTGTTCTGTATTTTGTTTATAGATTTCATTGCTGATGTGTGATCAATAGGTTGTTTATTTTATGCTGCCTCTCAAGAATGTAACTGGTTTACTGTTCTTGTTAATTCTGTCCATTGTTCTACAGATGTTTAGGGCTTTTCTCCTCAGAACCTCACTCAAAATGGGTCTTCCCAGGTGGACATCTTTTTTAATATAAGTGGAGTAGTGCACAACCTTAAAATGAAATTAAATATAAGTTCATAGATTAGTACTAAGCTAACTGCCCTTGTGAGCCATTTTAAGCCTAGCCAATTAATCCTTGTGATACTGAAACCCCGCACCTTGTGTTTGTAAGGCAAACACCTTAACCATTAGGCCAACCTCCATATATTCTATAAGATTAGAATTTTCAATAAAACTATAAAATCTGACTGATGATTACCATTGAAAATTAGAATAATACATGCAATGTGCTAATTATTACAGTCTGGAAAGCCCAGTGGTGAAATGTCTGTCATGATCAAAACTATGAATGTTTCAGGTGGCAGATGGGCATGGGCATGAAAAGTAAACTTGGTATGCGACTTTGTTTTTATAAAGCAGCTTTTATTATATTTGTTTACTAGGGTACTTACTGATCAATATTGTCCAATTTCAAGCTTAAACTGGGTGAAATACAAATCATTTCACAAACAAAAAAATACATAAATGTAAGCAATAACAGAATAGTTCAGACTAACTACACAGAAAAACACTGTGATTATACATTCTAGTGAACAAGCACAGTGCAATGTACAATCAAGCAGAGTGTAATGTACAATATATATATATATATATATATATATATATATATATATATATATAGATATAGATATATATATATATATATATATATATATATATATATATATATATTAGTTTCCATAGTGGATCAGTCTTCAATAAATCTTGAGAGAGGAGAAGAGACTTGGAAAGCAGCTAGATTAGGTGATATGTCCAGCGCTGAAGCAATAGCATTTGGCTTGGATGAAGTGCCTTTTGAGCTGCATTCTGAATTTGGAATAAGTGTTGATTCCCTTAATGTCAATGAGGAGAGCTGCTGAAGAGTATGTGCTTGAGAGGAGAAAGCATGTCTGTTGCTGTGGAATTTGGTTCTAGGGGTAATGAGAGTTGCTGTGGCTTGTGAGTAGTTTCTCAGGTTGTATGAAGAGGCTTTTTTTGAGAAGTGTAGCTGCAAGAGAAATAAATGTGTGGAGATGGGGTAGTTTATAAAGTCTGGATCCTAAAATTAGTCAGATCTTTGTTTTATGGGTAGCCATTTGGCTTTTTCTAGGGTGATACTGTGATGCTCACAGAGAGGTGAGTTTGTAATTAATCAGCAGATGTTGCTGGTCTGGAGTGTGGCTATGTTTTTGTTGTAACAAAAATTGGGAGCCCACATTCGAGATGAGAAAGAAGAACTCCTTTACCAATGCCTGCTCTGGCTGGTTGGGATAGAAAAAAGGAGATCTTTTTGGTCCAGAAGAGAAGGGAGTTTATTTTGGGTCTCGTTTTGTCTGTGTGGAAATGGAAGTTTAGTGACTGATCAAGCCATTGTCCTAGGTATTTGAATGTGGAGGCTGTCTCTACGGAATGGTTGTCTAGGTCAAAAATAAACAGTCACGTGATTTGTGACTTTTCTCTCAAGTTCCAAAAAGCATAGTTTTGGTCTTGTTGGGGTTGAGAAGTAGTTTATTGTTTAGTCAGATTGGAAATGGCATTGAAATTTGGTGTGACAGTGACCTGAGCTGTAAATGACCATGTCATCAGCATAGAGGATTAGTGAGAGATGGAGGAGTTCACAATGGAGTGTGTTAATGAATTGTTAATGAATATGGAGAAGAGAAGGAGGCCAAGAATGGATTCTCATGGTACACCTTCGGTAATTGGTGAAGATTCTGATTGGGACAATCCTATTTTAACTCCGAAGTGTCTGTCAGTGAGGAAGATTTAAACCAGGGAGCAGCATCAGGACTGATACCAATTTCATTTAGTTTATTTTGGAGAAGATAGTGGTCAATGCCTTTGTGAAATCCTTAAGTAAAGCACCTAAAAGGAGGCCACTATAAAAGTTTAGCAAGATGTCATCAGTTAGGGAACAAAATGCTGTTATAGTACTTTTTACAGGCCAGAATCCATGTGAGACCGAGTGGTACTGCTAGATACAGAGGGAGAGTTGGGTGCAGACAATATTTTCAAGAAGTTTGGATATAATTGGGAGGATGGATATTGGATGGAAGTGAAAGCTATGTTTTAGGTTGATTTGCTTTGGGAGGTGTTTAATTAGAACAGTTTTCCAAATCTGCGGCATGATGTTTTGTGTGAGGCATAAATTATATAAGCTGGTGAGAGGAAGACATAGAGGCTCTCTGCAGCGATATATGGACTAGGGATTTATGTTGTCAGATACAGGAGGGGTGTCAGTAGAAATAGTTTCAGGAAGAATAGAGACTTCTTTGAGACATATGCATTTGAAGAGGAAGTGGGGGATGAATGGTGCCGGAGTGGGCAATGCATGATCTTTGGAAGGTGTGCAGTTTATTGATGCGAGATTGCTAAATTCTTTAAGGAAATCATCTAGAGAAAGTTTTGTTGTACCACAGTGAATAATGTTTGTAGACAGGCTATCATGAGGAGATTTTCTTCTATTGTATTTATGGGAGGTATGCAATTTGCAGAATAAGATCAAAGATTGTACTTGCAATTTGCAGAATAAAATCTTTGACTTTACAATGTGTTGACCTATGACATTAAAGGTAGCTTGTGCCCTTATGCTATAAAACAAACTGAAATGTGATGCTCACAGGTATTAATGTGTGAGCAGTCTGTATCATTACATCATAATAATTCTGTGGTGAAGTAACTGAATGTTACAGTTCAAATTCAAAAAAAAATTCAAGTTCAAAAAGGCACTAGGAACTAAGGTTGGGTGGCACGATGCCAGGGTAATCCTATGGGCTAAGCTTGTAAAGGATCCAGGGTCATTAGCCTAGTACACACCTATGAACCTATAAATAGTTGTCAGGTGACCCCCTCCCTCTGGTATTGCTGATACTGCCAAGGCAAGAATGAGCTTTGCATTCTTCTCCAGCCCAGTGGTAGAGTGTCGGCATGTACTGCAAGTAGGTCAATTTATGAGGTCAGTGGGAAATCTGATTTAGAGACAGCTGTGGCCACAGTTAAAAAGATCTCAAAGCTTCTCCCATGGCACTGGAGGTTGATGCTATACTCTTTAGCTTATGCAGTTAGATAGGTATGTGTTCAGATCCATGAATAGACCACTTATATCAGTGTGTGCATGATTCTAGAGGTAGGTAGGACTGGCATCACACACAGACCTAATGTGCAGATTTACACCAGAGAGGGTTCTGCCATCATTTTATTTTGGGGGTTGGCATTATGGTTAAGGTGTTTCCTTCACAGATACAATGTACAGGGTTTGATTGTCACATTTGGTTACTGTCTGATTTGGCTAGGTATGTAAAAGTTTGCAGCTGTTTGCCAAGTATTTACCCATGAATTTAATAAATTAATAGGCTTGGATTGTGTAATACTGATTTGATTTGCACCTTTGAAAAAGAAATTTGCGAGGCTTAAAGTAGCCTAGAAGGGCAGCTGGCCTAGTACTTACCTATAAACCTAATCAGATCATTAGCATGTCTCTGAATTGTACTTTTTTTACAATGAGCACTGTCAGATGTGACAGCAGTAGTGTTTACTTTGGCAGGCCATGAACTGCTATGGCACAGACTCCCCCCTACACTCTCACACACACATTCAGACATTCATGCATGTGCGCATGCCTGAGCTCGCGTGTGCGCACACACACACACACAGACTCAAGAATTCCACAATCTTGATTCCCTACCTTACTCCCCCTATTGCGACAAGACAGGCAGTCACTTACTCTCTCTCTCACACACACACACACACACACACACACACACACACACACACACACACACACACACACACACACAATCTTGATTCCCTACTTAGCCCCCGTACCATACCTCTCCACTGTCCAGATTTTCAGAGAATGTCCAGATTTTTGCCTCAGATTTGTGGCCTGTTCCTCGTAAAATTTGTGGTTTTCTAGCAAACCAATAGGGATTGAAGTCACTAAATAATAACAGACATTTGAACTTTGTCTAGATTTCCTGTGCTAAGAGGTGTGGGCCCCACAACACATATTTATCTGACTTCACCCATGGTGTTACAGACATGCAGATACACTTACACACACACACACACACGTACATAAAGTAACACACCATTACCCCGATGTCTGTACTGAACTTTGGTGAACTAACACACACATCAGTTTTTTCCATTGATGTCAGTGGCTGACCACTGTCTTTTGATGGTGTAACTGCCTCATGTACACAGACAACCCTCTCCTCCTCCCACATAACACAAATACTTGCGAGAGATGCAGCTATTTAGCCAAACTGGAGGCTGAGCTCTCTCAACTCAGGACTGGCAAGACCAGACAGGAGGAGAAGGCAACTACACACACCACAAAACCAGCCTCACATAATGCTACCACTCCACTGAATCAAACACAAAAACACACAAAGACATACTCGGAGGCTCTGAGTAAAAATTTACCTAAACAGCAGAGGCCTCCAAAGCAGACACCCAAACAACTGCTACCTCAAGACACCCCACAAGCAACACATAAACCACAAAAGCAGTGTGCAAAGCAGTCACAGCCATTAAGGCCAAATACAACACCAAACATACTTGTCATAGGTGACTCCATAGTCAGACACACTGACGTCCCACTCACCAGGCTGATCAAGGAGAGGGTCACAGTAAGCTGCCTATCGGGCTAGAATCCGCCACATAACACAAGCACTGGTCACTCCACGGCAAGTACAAATATGACACAGTCATTGTCCATGCTGGTGTGAATGACCTGAGACGCACCTCCCTGGACTACATGAAAAGAGACATAGAGGAGCTCTCTGATTATGTAGCCCAGGCAGGTATGACCCTAACCCTGAGCAGTATCCTTCCTTCACCAAGAATGATGCCACAATATAGAGACAAGATGATCAGCTTTAACAATTGGCTTAATGTCTGGTGTCATTCAAAGGGGATCCAGTGTCTGTCTGCCTGGGATGACATGCTTGACAAGCCACGCTGTTTCAAGAAGGACAGCTTGCACCTGTCACCCCTGGGATTCCGGATATTGGCTAAGGCTCTTGCCACCCCATAGTGCCTTTTTAGGCAAGGCTCAAATTCTAAACCTACCACCCTAGAAAACAAAAATGGGAAGAAACTGAGGGTAATGCTGCTCAATGCCAGAAGTCTAAATCTCAAAATGCACGACTCGAGGCCCTTCTCAGTATGGAGAACATCGATGTCTGTGCTGTAACTGAAACCTGGTTCAAGGCCCTGAGAGCACCCCGCACTATTAGGTTTTACCTCATATCATGCTCCGCCCCAAAACCTGGACCACACCACAAATGGAGGGGTGTATCCATATTCATAAAGGATACTCATACCTCCAGGTTGGTGGCAACGCATGAAGCTCGGAAACCATCCAGGTGCAACTAACCATAGGCAAAACTGCTCTACAAATTGTAGCATGCTACAGGCCACCCTCTCAAACTCAGGAACCCCACACAGCCTTCCTGAAGACACTGGAGGGTATAAATGTATCTCCAAACACCATCATATTGGGTGACTTCAACTACCCGAATATAGACTGGGAACATTACTCAAGCCCTAACTTTCTAGCCCAACGGTTCCTGGAGTTCATAAATTCAAATGCCATGGAACAGCTAGTCACTGTTCCCACGAGAGGAGAAAATATACTAGATCTCATTGTCACAAACATGGGGACAAAATGCTCCACACCGAAGTATATCCTCATTGGTGAGATCTGGTCATAAACTAATCTCACTGGAAATCCACATCGCGCCCCCACCCCAAGCAAAGACCATAGTGAAGAACTTCTCTAAAGCAAACTTCACACTACTCAAGACTGGTGTGGTATCCTTCAAGGCCCCTGAGCCAGAGGAAACCACAACCCAAGCTGCGGAAGCCCTTACAAATGCCTTCTATGAACACCTCCAGGACTGCATGGATCAGGCAATCCCAAATAAAACCAAGACTCTTTCCACAAAGGGCAAACGCCCAGTCTGGTGGACCCCAGCCATTAACAAACTTTACAATAAGAGGAGAAAGCTATTACATGATAGAACAAAATCCATAAAAGGGAAGTCACCCCTGATCATTATTAGTAAAAAATACGAGCACTCATAAAATCAACTAAGGCCAATTTTGAGAGAAAAATTGCCATGGATTCAAAGGACAATCATAAGGCCTTTTTCAGCTATGTTAGGAACCTGGGTGGAAACTCCCAGATATGCTCAGAATTAGTCCAAAATGATACAAAAATCACTGAACCCACAGACATTGCCAACATACTGGCAGACAGGTTCAGTGCAAACTTCACCCCCTCTCCCCTAAAGGAGAGATAACTATCCCAGCCGAGTGTAGCCTCCCGGACATCTCAAATGCGCAGGTGAAAGCTGCTCTCTCTAAAGCTAAAAACACAGCATCAATGGGACCGGATGGTGTCCCCGGCTGTGTGCTACACGAGCTAAATGAGGAATTAAACCCGCACATAAGGCAGCTGTTTAATCTCAGCCTTACCACAGGATACGTGCCCAAGGAGTGGCGTGACGGCAACTGTGGTCCCACTCCACAAAGGCGGCGCCTCACGGACCCTGGTAATTACCGCCCATAAGCTTAACAAGTCTAGTCTGCAAAGCTATGGAGAGGATCATAATGGAGCTCATAAACAAAGATATAGGGACTTGCAGACATTGGACCCGACCCAGTTTGGCTTTGTCAAGGGAAGATCATGCCTTTTGAACTTGGTCGACTTCTTCAAACAGTCACCAAGGCCATTGATGAGGGAAAGGCAGTCCATACAGCCTACCTTGACCTTGCAAGGCTTTCGACACAATACCCCACTCGGTATTGTAGAAAAACTTACCAGCTTAAATGTAAACCCATATGTCACAAGATGGGTTGCAAACTGGCTTAAGGACAGAACCCACAGGGTTAGAGTTGCTGGCGCTGTGTCAGACTCCAAGCCGGTCACAAGTGGTGTCCCACAGGGCTCGGTCCTTGGCCCCCTATTGTTTGGCATCTACTTCTCAGAAGTACAGGCGAACATGGGAGGACTTTGGCTGACAAAGTTTGCAGACGACTGCAAACTGGGCCATAGTGGAAAGTGCATCGGACACGGATATCCTTCAGAAGGGACTCACGGAAACAGATAGCTGGTGCCAGACCCATGGCCTGAAGTTAAACGCCAAAAAATGTATAGTCATACCCTTCGGGAAAAACAAGGTAACCCCAAGCTACCATATAGGTGGCAATCCACTAAGCACAGAAGAGGTTATCAGGGACCTGGGGACCCAGGTTGACAGTGGGCTTTCATGTAACACTCGGATTGCTAAAGTGGTTAGAACGACCTTCTACATTGCCCACCTGATCATGAAGCGATTCACATCCAGATCTAGTGAGGTCATTGTTCCCCTGTACTCTTCACTTATCAGACCAATGATCGAGTACAATGCCCCATTCGGGATGTATCTCACCCGACATCTGCAGCAATTGGAGAGACCCCAAAAGTTCCTCACCAAAAGGATAAAGGGACTCCAAAATCTGTCATATGCTGCCAGGTGACCCCCTCCCTCTGGTATTGCTGATACTGCCAAGGCAAGAATCAGCTTCGCATTCTTCTCAGCCCAGTGGTAGAGTGTCGGCATGTACTGCAAGTAGGTCAATTTATGAGGTCAGTGTCCAATCTGATTTAGAGACAGCTCCACAGTTAAAAAGATCTCAAAGCTTCTCCCATGGCACTGGAGGTTGATGCTATACTCTTTAGCTTATGCAGTTAGATAGGTATGTGTTCAGATCCATGAATAGACCACTTATATCAGTGTGTGCATGATTCTAGAGGTAGGTAGGACTGGCATCACACACAGACCTAATGTGTAGATTTACACCGGAGAGGGTTCTGCCATCATTTTATTTTGGGGGTTGGCATTATGGTTAAGGTGTTTCCTTCACAGATACAATGTACAGGGTTTGATTGTCACATTTGGTTACTGTCTGATTTGGCTAGGTATGTAAAAGTTTGCAGCTGTTTGCCAAGTATTTACCCATGAATTTAATAAATTAATAGGCTTGGATTGTGTAATACTGATTTGATTTGCACCTTTGAAAAAGAAATTTGCGAGGCTTAAAGTAGCCTAGAAGGGCAGCTAGCCTACTACTTACCTATAAACCTAATCAGATCATTAGCATGTCTCTGAATTGTACTTTTTTTACAATGAGCACTGTCAGATGTGACAGCAGTAGTGTTTACTTTGGCAGGCCATGAACTGCTATGGCACAGACTCCCCCCTACACTCTCACACACACATTCAGACATTCATGCTCTCTCTCACACACACACACACACACACACACACACACACACACACACACACACAATCTTGATTCCCTACTTAGCCCCCGTACCATACCTCTCCACTGTCCAGATTTTCAGAGAATGTCCAGATTTTTGCCTCAGATTTGTGGCCTGTTCCTCGTAAAATTTGTGGTTTTCTAGCAAACCAATAGGGATTGAAGTCACTAAATAATAACAGACATTTGAACTTTGTCTAGATTTCCTGTGCTAAGAGGTGTGGGCCCCACAACACATATTTATCTGACTTCACCCATGGTGTTACAGACATGCAGATACACTTACACACACACACACACACACACACACACACGATGTCTGTACTGAACTTTGGTGAACTAACACACACATCAGTTTTTTCCATTGATGTCAGTGGCTGACCACTGTCTTTTGACGGTGTTAAAGTTTTCCTCTCCTCATGGTAATTTACACAGCTGAGTGATTCCCTGAATCACTCTGCAGCATAAATCAGGAGCCACAGGCTTTTCCAGGAGAGAACACATGGCTAATTAGCATTAACCACTCCCCTGAATTGCCTCATTACTTTGTAGCTTGGCCAGAAAGACAACCCTCTGCTCTGATGATCCTATTAGCAGGAACCTCAGCAGTAAGGTGGCCCATGAATCAGAAAGGTTTGATGTGAGGGGGATGCTGCTGCTGATAAGGCTTCTCACTCTCAGTAATTTTTCCTGAATCCCAGGGATTGTTACTTTGGTTGCAAGTTGAGTATGTGATGTGTAAAGGCAAACTGACAAAATGGATGAGTACAAAGACAATGTGGTATTTACTGGACACAGCTCCTGTGCCAATTTTGAAGAACTACTGCAGAATGTAAGTGGTTCACATTAATATGGGTTGGTGGGGGTTGAATATCTGGTATTAATAAAAGCAGTAAACAGAAGGACTACAAAGCCTTTAAATCTTTTCTCTTCCTTTCAACCAACCAGGGATTAACCCTCTCCTCTTTCCAGTTTGCCTGAATGGCTATAGCTTTATTAATTGTAACTTTAAACTTTAGGAAAATATTAACTCTTTTTACTCTGGAGTTTTTACATAGTTTGGACAACATATGTGAAAAAAAAGAAAAATTATATGTTCTGATATATTATTAGAAAAAAATGTTTTAAATGCTAAATAATTAATTAATATTTAAGTAAAAAAAAAATCTTCATCTTGGATTTCTGAAAAGGTGGCAACTTTAAGAAGGAGTGCTGCCTTGTATTTGTTTTCGCTCAGGGGTGTAGCCAGAGATTTGCATTTTGTACTCAAACCTAATCTTACTGCCCCCACTACCCACTTGTCAGTTTAAAAATGTACTCAGCCCTCAAAATGCTATCCCCAGATACACGGGAAGAAGCACGTTGTTTTCAACTGTTACAATTTATTTCCTTAAAAGGCTAGTTTTAGAGGTGTATTCCTTTTGCATGAGAATTCTTTGTGTACTGATATACTGTGAATATTCATTTACATGGTTTTAAACATTCTGTGCTTTTTGAGTGTTGACATTTGCAAGAGATGCTCAGAAAAAAATGTACTCATTTCAGTGCACTGAGTATGCCTAGCTACTACACCCTTGTTTTCGCTTTACAGCAGTAGCATTGAAAAAACATACTTATTCTAACAAAAAGCAATGTCTGGTGCCATGCAGTATAAGCAGTATGCAGTGCCATCTTGTGTTGAAGTGTGATAATGCACAAATCATTTCTCCAGGAAAGTTAAAATGTCATTCCGCAAGAGACAGAAACGTGCACTGCCTAACACATAGTATATTTAGAGGTTGCAAGACAGAGCCTTATTAGGGGATACTGCAAAAAGATTTATTTTTGCACACAAAGCAGTGTAGTAGTGTGTTTATTCAGTAATGTGAAAATTTAGAAAAAAGTATTTAACAAAGGAACACTTGAGTACTTATTCATCAGCAGTCCAGCCATTTGCAGAAACATTCATGGCAGATGAAGTCTCAGTAAGATAAGACACAGTAAATCCCAGAGCTCCCCAGTGCACCTAGAGATTGTGTAATGGTAATAAATATTTTTGAATATGTGCACTAAATTATTTGGTACTAAAGTTAAACGTGATAATGCTCTAATAGTCACATTTTTATTGTACATGGTTTAGATTTTTTTAAAGATCAGAGGATGAATATTTACAATATGATGGCATTTTGGAGGAAGACATATGACTACACAGCTTTGAAAGTCAAGTCTTCAAACTGAATATATTTAAAAAGGTAATTCGGCTGTTGTATTTTGTTCTGATGCTTTTTGTACTGTGTGCCTTGCAGCTGAACGACCCAGTTCCATTACAGATTTATAGTGAAATAATGTTCCTGCTAGAAGGATCCAGTCTCAGTCTTGATTTGCTGCACAGTTTGTTTTACTTGCACTCATAGGTCTCAACCTCTTACGAGGCCAGTGTGGAACAGACCCTGGCAATGTGTGACAAACAGTCAAAATGTGCAACATCCTATTTTTACAATGCTTGAAAATGCACCGCTTCTAAGGGGCCTGCCTGAAGTGGGCTTTCTGCCAGAAGTATTAAGTTAGGGAATACTGTACATTTGTGACAAGAATGTAATTTATTTGAAAAGTTACAAGAACAGGCTTGCTTCAATCTACATTTCTTCACAATAGTGCATGAAACTGCTCTAATTTAACCTTAATGAAAAACCCATAATTCACATACAAAGTTAAGTATGAACTTGGCCAAAACTGAGACTGCGGTGCAATTACAAACTGCACTATATTTCCCTTAAAAAGTTACTGGAACATAAAAATCAACCTACATTTATTACACAATACGCATATCACTGAAGAATGGCATTTCTGATCAGTATACATCCTAAAAAAGATGCATCTTACTCAAAGTTAAAAACCACAACCAATAACATTTACTTAAGCAGGCGATTCATATTCAGACTATCCTGGTAATCAATTTTCAATAAATCAAATAAATAAAATCGGCAGAAACCGTTGATAAAATGCAATATACTCAGAAAATGGATACATAACTGTATTCAAGTGCAACTATTAAAATTAAAAAAAAAAAGGTCTACAGCACCAGCTTTTTCAATTCTTCCACATCTTCTCCGAGCTAAGTCTCTTGGCTCAACCAATCAAGGAAAAATCAGTGCAGAATCAGGAACAAATCCAGAATCAATCAGGGACACTTAAAATATAACCACTATTACATTAATACACATTTTTGAAATTATAAGTTTATAATTCTAATTCTTGTTTTCTCGTGTTTCAAGGAAGCAAATATTGTCAACTTCTGAAGAAACCTGACCCTACTTGCCTCAATGACTTCAGACCAGTCGCCTTAACCTCAAATATCATGTAGTACTTTGAGAAGATTGTGAAGAAACATCTATCTGTGGATCTTCCTAAGTCCTTCGATCTGCTCCAGTTTGCATATCAGGCAAATAGATTGACTGCGGATGCAATATTAGTCGCACTACACATTGCACTAAAACACCTAGAAGGGAGGAACAACTACATAAGGCTGCTGTACATTGACTTCAGTTTTGCGTTCAACACTGTGAGGATGCAACTGGTGGATAAGCTTGTGAAACTTAGGATAAACAAGAACCTATGTAACTGGACTCTTGACTTTCTGATTGGTAGACCCAATGGACATGTGCAGGAAACAACTCCTCTCAATGTATAGTCCTGAATACTGGCATTCACCAAGGTTGTGTGGTCAGCCCCTTGCTCTGCACCATCCTCACCCATGACTGTGCTGCAAAACATAACTCAAACCATATTATAAAATTTGTCGATGATACCGTAGTTGATGGTCTCATTAGTGGTGGGGATGAACATAACTACTGGGATGAGGTGAACACTTTGATTGCCTGGTGTGATATGAACAATCTGGACCTGAATGTCAATAAGACAGAAGAAATGATTACGGACTTCAAGAGAAAGGCAACAGTTCACCAACCACTCACTATCAAAAGGGAGGTAGTAGAGAAAGTCAAAACAACCAAGTTCCTGGGCCTTCACATTTCAGATGACCTCTCCTGGACTGATAATACCAACCATGTAGTCAAGAAGGCTCAACAAAGGCTTCACCTCCTTTGAAAGCTCAAAAAGGCTAGGCTCCCACTGTCTGCTCTTACCATTTTTTATAGGGGAACTATCGACAGCACCCTTGCTAGCAACGTCATAGCATGGTTTGGAAACTGCACAGTTGCTGAGAAGAAGAAATTACAGAGGGTGGTGAGAGTGGCTGAGAAAATCTTGGGCACAAACCTCCCTTCTATTCAGGAGCTTTTACTTACAAGAGCAGGAAAGAGAACATACAAAATACTAGCTGATTCAACCCATCTGGCCAACAACTGGTTCTCACAACTTGCATCTGGAAGGAGGTACTGCAGCTTCTGCTGTAGGACTACCAGATTCAGGAACAGTTTGCACCCTACTGCTGTGAGATTAATTAAAGGAAAACTCCAGCCTAGAACTAAAAAAAAATCTGATTTTTTTCACTCTTTCTTTGTTCCCTGCCATAGTTTAACACCTCAAAGTCACTCTAAGTGCTTTATTTGTAATTTTTGCCCATTTTCCACAGCATGGCTACCATATGGGGCTTGATGTATCAATGTGATCTTGTTCTTCCTCAACCTTTTCTCTTTCCCATAGTACTTTGTATGACTCTTGACAGACATAAGGAAGTAACTTTGAATTCCCATGCCATTGACATATAATGGGATTTGTGTGAGTCAATGTCATCTTTTACATCTTCTGTAAAAGGACTGCTTCTTTTCTGTCTCTAATCACCCTCATTTATGTTTGGCTCAAAGCTTGTTTTACACTATACTTAGAAGTTATCCAGCTACAGCCAGAAAAGTAGCTAAATTGCAAGCCTTTGTTCAATGTTTTCTTTTGTAGTCCAAGAAGAAGTGACAGACCCCTCCCCCCACACTACTGCAGAGGTGTTAAAACTGTCACTGCACTGAGACTCTTGCAGAATCAAGTGCAATTGGCAGCTCATAATGGAAAGGAAGGGGCTTCCAATGCAAATCTCTTCCCCTTTGCCTGCACTAGGAATATCTATTTATTTAAATGGTTTCTGGGTGCAAGTAGCAGAGACTGCTTGATTATTTTGGTTTGTTTTATTACTAGTAGCAATTGATTTACTCCTTACTATATCTACAACACAATTATTACTGTAACTTAAGAATGTACTGAAGATTCTCTCAGTTCCACAGTCCATGCAGTGCAATGATTTTTTTCAGGGGAGGGGTGTGGTTACTAAATATTTTAGAAAATTCTATATCACTTGCATTAGTTATATAACTAATGCATTATTTTTGAACTTATTGTGCTGTTCTCAAATTCAATGGCAAACCATTAAGCAATTCTCTATTCCTTGCCCTAGCATCAGTAATTTCTCTTTGAGGCACTCTTGTCTTTGTGCATTTTTAGTTAGTTATATTGTTACTTGTACTGCATGGACTGTGGAATAAAGATAATTTCCAGTACATTCTTTTACTGTGTCAGTATCGTAGAGTCAGGTTTGCCATATTAGCATTTTGCTGTAATTTAACAAATCTGGAGATGACTAAAATGTCAAGCAATTACGGAAAAAGCATGCCACAAGACAGGTGTTCCTCAGAAAGAAATAGTTACACAAACTTAAGTTACAGTAATTTTGTGTTGTAGACACAGGGGACATTAGAAGGGGGTTTGTTGTTGGGTTGCTTACCATGTGGCCACTGTACTTGTAAACATGTCATTAAAATGAAGGAATTTACCAGCAAAAATACCTTGAAAATATTCAATATTAATATATTTGTCAATAGTGGCACTGATTGGGTTATTTATTTAGCCACTTGTACATGCTGAGCCGTCTGTATAGGTTAGACATCATGTCCCCTTTGATTACAGGTCTCTGAACACTTTAGTAATATCAGGAATAAATGCCAGTCTAATGCTTTATATAAGCATACCGTCGAACATCCCACTTCACAATTTAAGTTTGTAATTATTGATAAGGTTTTAGGTAGTAGGAATTTAAAAGCTGGTTAGCACAATATTCTTAATAAAAAGGAAAAAACTTGGATTATTAAACTGGGAGGTCTTTTCTCCCCTGGAATGAATAAGCATCTTTAAAAATTCTTTAACTAATGGGTTGGGTGGACCCTATCATCTTGATTGGATTGTTTTTATATATGTATATATATATATATATATATATATATATATATATATATATATATATATATATATATATAAATATATATTCAATTGCTGTGAATTGTATCTTATTTGTACACACTGAGGAAGGCCAAGGGCCGAAACTGGTTTATTTATTTTATTTTTAGTGTATTTTTTACACTAAAATAGTTTTGAAATGATAAACTATTAAATATTATACTGAATCTCTCATAAGGCGTGATGGCCGTCTTTTGAGTTTTGATTATTTTCACATACACACACACACACACACACACACACACACACACACACACACACACACACACACACACACATGCGTGCACACACATACACATGCACACACACTTACCAGGGACTTCTGGCAGAATTCTCTATTTCCCCTTGAATTTCATCCTGGAATGGTATTATTGCCATCACCTTAGATGTAATTAGGAACCAAACTCACCATTTACCTGCCACTCGTGATTTAGCCACATGTAAAGAATAGAAATGATATCTCACTTGTACTATGATAATACAATCTTGCTAATTAGAGGCTGATACCACAGTTTGCCAATCTACTGCTAAATAATACTCAAATAATAAAAATAATGCAAAAGTAATAATAAATACCATCCACAAAATCTTAAAAATGAATAAAACTTTACTTAAGCAGGAAAAAGTCATGACAGTGCTGATACAAACTAAATATGCAGAGGTAAATAATACATAGGGAAAGAAACATGGCAACGTGGTGCACACCATGTACATAGACCTTGCCACCTAGACCTGGCCAAGGCTTTTGACACAATTCCCCAGTCAGGCATAGCAGAAAAGTTAAATAAACTGGGAATAAACCACTATGTCACCTGCTGGATTGCCAATTGGCTCATAGATAGGATGCAGATAATCAAAATTGGTAACGTTATCTCCACAAAGAGACCAGTCACCACTGGAGTCCGCCAGGGCTTTGTGCTGGGACCTTTCCTGTTTGACACCTTCTTTTCTGAAGTAAAAGCCAATACCAAAATGCTCTGGCTGACTAAGTTTGCAGATGACTGGAAGTTAGAACAGTCACTAAATCCCAAAATGACTTAGCAGGAAGATTTGTTCCATATAAATAACTGTTACCAAAATCATGGACTAACTGCCAAAAAAGGCATTATTGTATTTTCGGAAAGTCCTCTACCTCAAGAAACTACCACATTGACAATACACCCCTAAAGGTTGATCCATTTGTTCAAGATGTGGGAAATTATATGGACAGTGTCCTAACTTTTGACCAACATGTGTCCCTTGTTCTAAGAAAGTCCTTCTAGATTGCACAGTTTATAAACAAGAGGACTGTAGTTAGATCTAGGGATGTCGTTATACCCATTTACTCAGCCCTTATTAGGCCAGTCATTGAATATAATGCCAACTTTGGCATGTATCTGTCCAGACACATGCAACAACTCAAATGCCCACAGAGATACCTTACTAAAAAGATACAAGGCCTAAACAACATGTCCTGCATGGACTGACTCAAAGCCCTGTTCCTGTACTCAGTTTCATACAGACTGCTTAGAGGTGACCTGTGTCAGGCAAACAAAGCATCCTCCAACTCATTGCTGATGGATTTACTGAACATCAGCAAGTTAAATGGCATCAATAGTACTCAATATAGGTATCCAAGCCTCTTCTACAGCATCAACACAATGGTTTGAAGGAAGCGATATATCTCAGAGTATACCTCTGCAATGGAACAGAATCCCTATCCACAAAAAACAAAGTTCACCCCTGTCCATTGTCAAGTGCAACTTAGATATGTGGATGGTAAACAGAAAATTTCCTGCAGGACTGCCCCCTGTAGTACTAATGGACAGAGATAGCTCTTAAATGATTTATCACATGCATGGGTCCCCTCAAATTTTCTATGGTATAATCACAGTTATTCTCATTTGGGGTTAAATATAATTATCAACCATGGGATGGGTAAGGCCAGTCTATAACCAAGTGTAATAGGTTATTTTGAGCACAAAAAGTGAAATTAGTTAGACTTAAAATGACCTGCAAGAGCAGTTAGCCTAGTACTTACCTACGAACCTATGACCCTCCTAAGAAATCTAACTAAGCTACATAAATATCTTACCTGTCCTTACTTAAAGAAATCCTGAAACTTTACTGCTCTAAGTTCTTGAATATATAACACAGACTTGCAGATGTTACAGTGACATATGTAGCTGCGCCCACCACAGTCATCCTTACAAGACAAGACTGTTTTTGGTTTCACTTCCAAATATATATTCTGTTTCCACCGAAAACAAGTGATAATTAGATTACACAATATGTTTCCTACACAGCAGAAGAAAGACAAACTAAAAAAGAAACCGTTTTTTTTTTCCACATTTAGAACCCCATATACTTATTTTATTTATTTATTTATTTAACATTTGTTGACCGGGAATGTCCGACTAGGTTCCACAGATCCTGTTTTCAGCGGAGGCCCGGGGAGAAATGCTCCAAAAGCATGTCTTTAGAATGAAATATACAATTTGAAAGTTTCTCAGGAAACATGGATAATTATTTTAACTTTTCCCACACAAAGGAAAATCAACAGAAATAAACACCTCAGGATTTCACATATATCTGTTAACTGCCTTTATATTTAGCTGCTTACATTTGGCCCCTTTACAGTTCTGGGCTCCAGTGTTGTTCCCCCTTCAGAAAATAATGAATTTTCATACTAAGGTCTGCACTCACAACTCTAAACAGCTGCCTCTTTGAAATACATTGTAGTACATTTTATTTACCCTTACCTTCAAGCCACAGGAGAAGCAATAACCTACATTTTACACTTGAAATGCCAACTCCATGTAACCCCTTTGTTTCTGACTCTCAGTCTCAGGAAAAACACATATTGCAGATTAAAGAGAGCTCAAATAAATTGTACAAATGTGTCAACAGCTGGAGACAGAAAGCAAGCAAGAATGAAAGTACATCACATTTTAAAGTGGTATTCTATAGTCTGGGACCACAATGATAAATTGTTATGGTTGTTAAAACATATGTCAGTGATGCTTTATTTTAAATCTAAAGCTGTACTTATTTATGTATTTGCCACCTAAAACAGCTATATTCATTAGTAACATATATGGAAATATATACAATTTTATTTATTTATTTAGTACTTCAGATTTTTGTAAGCACAGCCTGTTTACAGGAATTCAGGTTACAATACATAGACAATTACATTACCAAACAGAATTCTAACAATAAGATAACATCATTACAAAACATGACTGGAAGAACAGGATGATACTATACAATTTCTTAAAAAACATTTAAGAGACATCTGAATAAAAAAAAAAAATACATGACATTAAATTATATCAGCCAGACTGGATATTTTAAAAACAGTAACCTTCATATTTATAAAATAAGGGGTTTCCCATATGACAACACTAGATAATCTTTTAATTCTACATAAATAATGGGATCTAAGATAAGCCTAATAACTCTTTATGAATAATTTTAAATGCTAAAGTATTCAAAACATACTTTATCATATATTGCAAACATGTTTTACCAGATTCTGCATGAAGTAAGCAGTGATGTGCATTACAAAGAAAGCTTGTAACATACTATAAACAATAATGGAGTATGACCAGGAGTGTACTCATTACAAAGAAAGCTTGTAACGTACTATAAAATATAATGGAGTATGACCAGGAGTGTAATCATTACAAAGAAAGCTTGTAACATGCTATAAAATATAATGGAGTATGACCAGGAGTGTACTCATTACAAAGAAAGCTTGTAACGTACTATAAAATATAATGGAGTATGACCAGGAGTGTAATCATTACAAAGAAAGCTTGTAACATACTATAAACTATAATAGAGTATGACCAGGAGTGTACTCATCACAAAGAAAGCTTGCAACATACTGTAAAATATAATGGAGTGTGACCAGAAGTGTACTCATTACAAAGAAAGCTTGTAATGTACTATAAAATATAATGGAGTATGACCAGGCACTTACTCATTACAAAGAAAGCTTGTAACATACTATAAAATATAATGGAGTGTGACCAGGAGTGTACTCATTACAAAGAAAGCTTGTAACGTACTATGAAATATAATGGAGTATGACCAGGAGTGTACTCATTGCAAAGAAAGTTTGTAACATACTGTAAAATATAATGGAGTATGACCAGGAGTTTACTCATTACAAAGAAAGCTTGTAACATACTACAAAATATAATGGAGTATGACCAGGCGCTTACTCATACAAAGAAAGCTTGTAACGTACTATAAAATATGGAGTATGACCAGGTGCATATTCATTACAAAGAAAGCTTGTAACGTACTATAAAATATGGAGTATGAACAGGAGTGTGTACTCATTACAAAGAAAGCTTGTAACGTACTATAAAATATAATGGAGTATGACCAGGAGTGTACTCATTGCAAATAAAGCTTGTAACATACTGTAAATTATAATAGAGTATGACCAGGAGTGTACTCATTACAAAGAAAGCTTGTAACATACCATAAAATATAATGGAGTATGACTAGGGACTTACTCATACAAAGAAAGCTTGTAACATACTATAAAATATGGAGTATGACTAGGTGCATATTCATTACAATGAAAGCTTGTAACATATTATAAAATATAATGGAGTATGACCAAGAGCATACTCATTACAAAGAAAGCTTGTAACATACTATAAAATATAATGTAGTATGACCAGGAGCATACTCGTTACAAAGAAAGCTTATAACATACTATAAAATACAATGAAGTATGACCAGGAGTGTACTTATTACAAAGAAAGCTTGTAACATACTATAAAATATAATGGAGTATGACCAGGAGTGTACTCATTACAAAGAAAGCTTGTAACGTACTATAAAATATAATGGAGTATGACCAGGAGTGTACTCATTACAAAGAAAGCTTGTAACGTACTATAAAATATAATGGAGTATGACCAGGAGTATACTCATTACAAAGAAAGCTTGTATGATACTATAAAATATAATGGAGTGTAACCAGGAGTGTACTCAGTACAAAGCAAGCTTGTAACATACTATAAAATATAATAGAGTATGACCAGGAGTGTACTCCTTACAAAGAAAGCTTGTAACACACTATAAAATATAATGGAGTATCACTAGGAGCTTATTCATTAAAAATAAATCTTGTAACACACTATAAAGTATAATGGAGTATGACCAGGCACTTACTCATTACAAAGAAAGCTTGTAACGTACTGTAAAATATAATGGAGTATGACCAGAAGTGTACTCATTACAAAGAAAGCTTGTAACATACTGTAAAATATAATGGAGTATGACCAGGAGTTTACTCATTACAAAGAAAGCTTGTAACATACTACAAAATATAATGGAGTATGACTAGGCACTTACTCATACAAAGAAAGCTTGTAACATACTATAAAATATGGAGTATGAACAGGAGTGTGTACTCATTACAAAGAAAGCTTGTAACGTACTATAAAATATAATGGAGTATGACCAGGAGTGTACTCATTACAAAGAAAGCTTGTAACATACTATAAGATATAATAGAGTATGACCAGGAGCATACTCATTACAAAGAAAGCTTGTAACCTACTGTAAAATATAATGGAGTATCACTAAGAGCTTTATCATTACAAAGAAAGCTTGTAACATACTTTAAAATATAATAGAGTATGACCAGGAGCGTACTCATTACAAAGAAAGCTTGTAACGTATTATAAAATATAATGGAGTGTGACAAGGAGTGTACTCATTACAAAGAAAGCTTGTAATGTACTATAAAATATAATGGAGTATGACTAGGTACTTACTCATACAAAGAAAGCTTGTAACATACTATAAAATATAATGGAGTATGACCAGGAGTGTACTTATTACAAAGAAAGCTTGTAACGTACTATAAAATATAATGGAATATGACCAGAAGTGTACTCATTACAAAGAAAGCTTGTAACATACTGTAAAATATAATGGTGTATGACCAGGAGTTTACTCATTACAAAGAAAGCTTGTAACATACTATAAAATATAATGGAGTATGACTAGACACATACTCATACAAAGAAAGCTTGTAATGGACTATAAAATATGGAGTATGACCAGGTGCATATTCATTACAAACAAAGCCTGTAACGTACTATAAAATATGGAGTACGAACAGGAGTGTGTACTCATTACAAAGAAAGCTTTTAACGTACTATAAAATATAATGGAGTATGACCAGGAGTGTACTCATTAGAAAGAAAGCTTGTAACATACTATAAAATATAATGGAGTATGACTAGGCACTTACTCATGCAAAGAAAGCTTGTAATGTACTATAAAATATGGAGTATGACCAGGTGCATATTCATTAGAAAGAAAGCCTGTAACGTACTATAAAATATGGAGTATGAACAGGAGTGTGTACTCATTACAGAGAAAGCTTGTAACACACTATAAAATGGAGTATGACCAGGAGTGTACTCATTACAAAGAAAGCTTGTAACGTACTATAAAATATAATGGAGTGTGACCAGGAGTGTACTCATTACAAAGAAAGCTTGTAACATACTATAAAATATAATGGAGTATGACCAGGAGTGTACTCATTACAAAGAAAGCTTGTAACATACTATAAAATATAATGGAGTGTGACCAGGAGTGTACTCATTACAAAGCAAGCTTGTAGCATACTATAAAATATAATGGAGTATGACCAGGCACTTACTCATTACAAAGAAAGCGTGTAACATACTATAAAATATAATGAGTATGCCCAGGAGTGTACGCATTACAAAGAAGGCTTGTAACGTACTATGAAATATAATGGAGTATGACCAGGAGTGTATGCATTACAAAGAAAGCTTGTAACATACTATAAAATATAACGGAGTGTGACGAGGAGTGTACTGATTCCCATTCTGGCGCAGGTAGCATGACTGCATACATTTCTAGTTTTGACAGCAATGAATATTTTGTCAAAAACATCATAAATAATTAAATTCTTCCTAACAGACAATGAACATTCATTGTCTAGATACTGTCAGATTAATTGGGCTGAAATTTATGGGATTAGAAATAAAAACTTTAGAGAAAATCAAACATTCCACTTCTTTAAGTTTAAATGACAGTATATATTCAGATGCAACATACACACACACACACACACACACACACACACACACACACACACACACACACACACACACACACACACACTCACATAAGAAAAAAAAACAGTCTGAATTTTTCAAATAATTAACTTTGTGTTGAAATGTTCATGTCTGCAGAGATAAAAATCTTGTTGCATTTATTTGACAGTGAAAGTAGTTTCTTCGTTTTGACATATTAATGTTTTGTCATCTGTATAAACAATCAGTTTGAAGGAAAGTGTTAGGAGAATATAGTTGTTCAGTAATTAATTTTTTTTTAAATCAAGTAGGGCCAGGGTCAGACACTTGGTTTTCTCCTCCATACAGCCCCTTGTATAAGTAAACACTGTAATGGTTAGCTTATAGTCAGTAGAGAGGACCCAACCAAGATAAATAAGTTAAAAATATGGATAACTGGCTAAACTAACACCTCACTACTCAGATTAACAAAGTGTAGATCATCTCTCTGCCTTGTATTGGAAGGTTCTCGTGTGTGCATAAGAGCTTCATAAACCTTCCTTTATTTACTTAAACAGGTATGATTAGTAGCTCCCAGGAACTGGCACCTCACCACCATACAGCATTAACTGCAGGTATAAAGTGCTGATTAAATATATTAGCTGTCTTAGCCACACTTTTCACCCTACAGCTTGGATTATCAAGAATACATCCACTTTTAGAATCTTTACTATACCAATTTCCATGGACTGGTGGGATTTTCATGCTGTTCTTTCCTTCCTCCCTTATTAATAACGTTTTTTTTCACTTCAACAATATATACGTTTAATATTGCATTTTTGTTTGTGCCTTGAATAAATTGAATCCAACTTTCCCGAGTTACGATGTTCAGATAATTTTAAAATGGAGATTTTCTAAATTTTATACCCTAAATTATCTCACTATCCAATAATGATTAATGATCTTGACAGATTTTCCTCAGGGCACAGGAAACCAGAACATCCAAACCAGAAACTCAGAAAATAATAATGACCTTAACAGTAGTAGAGTCTGCTTGGTATACTCTATGCCAGTTTAATAGCTCATGTCTCTGGCAAACAGCTTTTTTTTGAAAGAACAAAAATAATCTACAGCATTTACCTTAGGTTTATAGGTAAATGCTAGGCTACCAGTTAGAATGTTAGCATACTATTACAAGCATAACTAATAACCAGAAGTCAGAATCAAACCTTGTATCAGTGAGGTAAGTACCTTAACCATAATAGCAACCCCCCAAGTACTTCACAAGTAAATACCAAGCTATTAGACTATGGACTATTACAAGCCTAACCAATAACTACAGATCAGAATTAACCCCTGCACCTTGTATCTGTAAGGTAAAGACCTTAACTCTTAAACCAGTCATGTTCCCTTTTTATTTTATTGCTATTTATTGGACCAGAAACAACATGCAGGACAAGCAAATGCTCACTTTTGATCCCATGTAATACTAAACACTTTATAGACCTCTCAACCTCTTATCACAAAATAATCTGGACAAAACCCAAAATAATGGGGGACAAAGGACTAAAACAAGAGCAGGTTTTAAATATTGCTCTTATAAACTTAAAATGTTGCTAGAAAAACAAGATTTGTGTTAGGGTGCATTTTCCAATATAATCTTTTTTTAATTGTTTTTATTTGGTTTTAAAACAATAAATAAATCAGTTATAAAACAAATAACTATTTACATAGGTCCACAGCTAATCAGTACATCAGATTTTTATATAACAACAATTAATATTTTTCAAGCAAGTCTTTAAGTTTAAGAAAAGATTTATATGAGTCTGTAATAGAAGTTCTCATCTTTATAGTATGTAATTCACTACTGCAAACAATTTTTGTCATATTAATAAATTCAACACTAGAGGGGGAAACTTAATATTTTTAATAATTACTTCTTGGCTTCTGACAAAGGCTCTTGCCTCCCCCATAGTGCCTTTTTTAGGCAAAGTCAAAGCACAAAATGACCAACGTGAAAAATTCTTCTAAACAAAATTTAAAGGTCATGCTGCTAAACTCTAAGAGTCTTAACATGAAACTGCACTCACTGCAAGCACTCACCCTGGAAGATGCTGACATTTCTGCAGTCAGTGAAACCTGGTTCAAAGCTGCGGAGAACACCCCAGCCTTACCAGGTTACTTGTCTCACCATACTTTCAGACCCCAAAAGGAGGGCTACAAAGCCAAAGGAGGTGGATTTTCAATATTTATCAAAGACATACACACCTCCAGGCTGGTCAAACAGTGTGACACACAGGTGACATTCCAGGTGCAGTTAACTGTTGACAAAACACGCATTCAAATCATAGCTAGCTACAGACCCCCAAAAATGACTCTGAAGGCCCACTCCACCTATCTGGACTTAGTTGAATCCATCAAGATTCAACCCCTGGGCGACTTTTAACTACCCAGCTATAGAGTGGAAGACCTATTCTAGCTCAAACACGAAAGTCCAGCGATTCCTCGACTTCGTCAATTCCAATGCATTGAATCAGCTGGTCAGCACCCCCACAAGAGGTGAAAATATTCTGGACCTGGTACTAACCAACATGAGTAGCCACTGTAGCATTCCCTATAGTGTCATCCTCCATGGTAAGATCCAACCATAAAGCAGTCACTTTCAAAGTCACCATCTCCACTGACCCCCCCCCCCCTTGCCAGGGTCGAACAAAAAAACTTTTCCAAAGCTGACTGCAATCTCCTGAGAGCAGGTATAAGCAGCTTCACAGCCACCATCCCTTCAGTTTGAACAAGCACTAATGTCCAAGCCTACAGCAAAAAACTATATGAGCACCTGTATAGTTGCATGGACTCAGCAATACCTGACAGGACCAAATCATCTTCCTCAAGGAACAGTAAACCTGTCTGCTGGACAGCAGCAATAAACAGACTCTATAATAAAATAACAAATTGCTGTCCAGGACCAAGAAGGAGCAGGTGCCAAGTTGGAAGCAATCTCTCCTTTGTCTGAACAAACAAATAAGGTCACCGGTGAAATCCTCTAAGGCTAACCTTGAGTCTAAATTTGCCATATTCACTAAAGACAATCATAAGGCCTTCTTCACATATGTCTATATTCTTAAAGGTAACTCCCAAATCAAAGTCACCATCTCCACTGACCCCCCCCCCCTTGCCAGGGTCGAACAAAAAAACTTTTCCAAAGCTGACTGCAATCTCCTGAGAGCAGGTATAAGCAGCTTCACAGCCACCATCCCTTCCCTTTTTACTAAACATCTGTTTTATAGTATGTTCCTTAGGTATTTCATGTATATTTTCTTTTTTTTGTTTTGTTTTGTTTCATGTTACTAAATGTATATTCATTTTGTACTTAATTATTTTTTTTTTCTGTAAATTGTCCCGTTGAAATTTAGTATGTGTGGAGCTTTTCTCCTCGGGCCTCTACTGAAAATGGACATATATCCAGCTAGACTAGCCCGGTTAACAAATGTAAAATAAATAAATAAATAAATAAATAAATGTGCTCTGAATTGGTGGTCAAGAATACCAAATACACAAATGCTATAGATATACCCAACCTGCTGGTAGATAAGTGCAGTGAAAACTTTAAATCCCTGTCCCCCCCCCATCAGTAAACCAGGACATCCCCAGCACCTGCCCCCTCCCCTCATCACCAGGGAGCAGGTCATTAATGTCCTCTCAAAGGCAAAAAATACAGCCTCCATGGGACCCAACAACATCCCTGGCTGTGTCCTACATGAACTCAGGCAAGAGCTCTCAGCACTACTAGGCACCCTATTCAACCAAAGCCTGTGCACCGGCTTCATCCCAGCAGAATGGAAGGCAGCCACTGTCATCCCTCCGCACAAAGGTGGAGTGTCCACCAACCCAGGCAATTATAGGCCCATCAGCCTAACTAGCCTAATCTGCAAGGCCATGGAATGTATTATCATGGACCTTATAAACAAGGACATTGGCAACCTCCAAACACTTGATCCCACACAGTTTGGTTTTGTCAAAGGGAGATCATTCCTGTTAAACTTGGTTGCCTTCTTTAAAACAGCCACCAAAGCCATGGATGAGAGGAAGATAGTGCACACCACCTACCTTGGCCTAGCCAAAGCCTTTGACACTATTCCCCTCTCATGCATAATAGATAAATGCTCCCAGCTAGGCATCAGCCCGTATGTTACCAGATGGGTAGCTAAATGGCTCACTGATAGAACCCACTCAGTCAAAATAGAGGTAGCCACCTCTAGTAGTAGACACGTAACAAGCGGCGTACCCCAAGGATCAGTCTGGGGGCCTCTACTGTTTGGAATATACTTTTCTGAGGTGCAAGCCAAAACCAGTGGTCTGTGGCTGACCAAGTTTGCAGATGACTGCATGCTGGGCACTGTCATAAACTCCCCTAGTGATGTGAACATCCTCCAAGAGGGCCTTACTAATGACTGGTGCCAGAAGCATGGTCTCAAACTGAATGCCAAGAAATGCATTATTATCCCCTCTGGGGAAAATGGCATTCCCACTAATTATCACATTAATAACAATGTACTAAGCATGCAATCAGTTGTGAGGGACTTGGGTACCCAGGTTGACAGCAACCTGACTGTTGACCACCATGTTGCCTCCATTATACGGAAGGCTTTATAAATGGCCCACCTCATAAGTAAGGGTATTTCATCCAGGAACAAGGAGGTCATAACATCCCTGTACTCTTCCCTTATCAGACCCATTATCGAGTACAGTCTCCCCTTCAGCATGTACCTTGCCAAGCACATGCAGCAGTTGGAGAGACCACAGAGGTTCCTGACCAGGAAAATCCAAGCTGTCAAAACACCTATCCTATACAGATAGGCTAAAAGCCCTGTCCCTCTACTCAGTCTCAAACATAATGCTCAGAGGTGATCTGTGTCTGCCATACAAGGCCATCTCAGACTCAGCCTTGATGGAGTTGCTGCATATCCATAAATCAAACTCCAGTTATGCAACCCACACGCAAGGCCTCAACCTGGTCTGTGACATTAATAGAACTTGTTGGCGGGATAGATTTGTGTCCAAGTGACTCCCCAATCTGTAGAATAGACTCCGTCTCCATGTCAAGCAGAGTACCTCACTAGCCCTCTTTAAGAGGTACCTGGACAACTGGATGGGAAACAGAAAATATACCCCTGGGATCCCACCTGTGTCCCTGCTGGACAGGGGAAAACAGGTGCCGACTTTGTGGGAACATGGGTGACTTTCTTGGCTAGGCTTATAAGGGCCTCCGGCCCAATAGACTAGTATCATCCTATGAACCTATAGCAAGAATAGACCAAAGAAGAGACACTTGGTTTTTTGGAATTATCTCTAGAATTGGAGCATTAAATAAAACTAAAGATTAAGAAATATTACATCTATCTAACCATAGAGCTTGAATGAAGTTATTCATTTATTTCCAAAAAGGGGAGATTACTTCACATCCATATACCATGAATTATTATTTCAGAATCACATTTCCAGTGTTTAATTCTATTTGATTTATACATAATTGTAATTTTGTTAGGAGTGACAAAATCTCTGGGTAAGAATTTCCAAGTGAAAATTTTCCATTATAGTGAAGATACAGTTTTATCTGTAGATTTTAATATTATTTTCTTGTGTTCTTCAGAGAAGTCTTCATTATTACGTTTGAAGAGTAGTTCCAATAGGAGTTGTCTAAATATGTGAAGTCTAACTTTGAGACAAATATGATTTATGTTTCATTGTATTGTTATTGGTATTTATTAAGAATTCCAATAATTTGAGGAATATCTTATTAACCTCTGTGTTCACAAAGTCACTAAATGTTTGTAAAGTTAACCAATTCTCAGAATCTTGATTGTATTTGGAATATATATATATATATATATATATATATATATATATATATATATATATATATATATATATATATATGGGTCTACTGCGGTAGATCGAAATTTCACTTACACGAAAACCATATTACCGAGACGAAAAGGCTGACAGCACCAGAACACCAATTTCCCGCAATACCGACTTACCACTCTAAGTAAATAAATGCTTGGCCATACTGAAAAAAAAAAAAAAAAATGAAGGAAAGCAAAGCCACTCATGTGGAGGCTTCGCCCCTTCCTAACTAAATATACCAACTCTGAGATCGCACTATTGCAGGGGTATGGGGCAAAGTTAAACAGGATGGCCAAGCGTTTATTTACCTGGAGTGGTAAGTCAGTGGTCCGGGATGTTGGTGTTCTGGTGCTGTTCGCCTTTTCGTCTTGTTGAGAATTTATGGTCCAAATACAATCAAGATTCTGAGAATTGGTTAATTTTACAAACATTTAGTGACTTTGTGAACACAGAGATTAATAAAATATCCCCCAAATTTTTGGAATTCTTAATAAATATCAATAACAATACAATGAAACATAAGTCATATTTGTCTCAAATTTATAAAATAGAATTCTTAAGTTAGACTTCAAATATTTAGACAATTCCTATTGGAACTACTCTTCAAAAATAATAATGAACTATTTAGTGACTTCAGTCCTTATTGATTTGCCCAAAAGCCACAAATTTTATGCAGACCAGACCAAAGCTATGAGGCAAAAACCGGAACATTCTGTGAAACTCTAGGCAGTTGAGGGGTATGACACTTTACTATCTGTACTGAATGATTTAAAAGAGTCCAGGCTACCACAGATCTGTGATGTTCTTATACAATGAATTGAACATAAGATAAACTGTCTTCAATCCACATTTGTTAAAGGTTCAATAAAAAAAATCTGGATCAGTCAGTGTATGTTACTGCTTATCCTTTCTCAATCATCTTTTGACTTGAGTTATACAATGTAAACCATACTGCAAAGTCCCTTGTGGTAGATATGAAACTGAACACACTAATGTGGTATTAGACAAAAAAGTCTAACTTGCAGTGCACTAAATTGCTCCACATCATGTATTATGAGTAATAACTCTTAATGGTCGTGTAAACTCTACACCAGAATGAAACAGTCTGCCATCTTTTAAATGAATAAAATGAAAAAGTAAATTGTAGCTTATATATGTGATACTGCCTATGCCAGAACTTAGTTAAAACAGTAATATCCCGCTGGTTAGTATCAGTCCAAGATAGGAAAGCATTCTGGTTTGAATACTCCAAATATTAAAGAGAACAGTTTGAAGGTCCATTATACAATAAACCTTCCAAATAGTATAAGATTACACAACACTAGTGTTAAAATCTAAATTTCATTGAAAGCTTAGGAAACACACCGTAATTGGACTGCGACTCACTCAGAGCAGTCACAGGAAAAGTCACAGTATACATCGGAAAAATGCAGAAACAGACTTTGTAGCTATAGAACAGGACAAAATGGTGGACATATACAGTGACGATTTTATTTCATTATTACTTTCTTTGCAGCACCAATACATTTTTATCTATTTTTTTCTTCCTAAGTAATGCATTTCAGGATCCATGATGTTTGTCCATGACTGTGCTGGCTGGGTTTAAGGCAAGGTGTATGCTGTACATTACGGAGTATTAGGTTAGCTAGTACATTTTGTCTTTGTGATTTTTACTTATTTTTTATCTTATGTTTTCATTTTTTTGCTATATCATGCTCCCTTTTGATGCATACCGTTTTGGAAGTGGTAAGATATTGTATAAACCATCTTGACTTATGCTTTTTGAATTTGAAGTGAGGTGTTTCTTATAGAATAGATTAATTTGACTGAAAACAGAAAATATTGAAAGATAAAATGTTGAAAACTCGAAATACTGAAAATGGGAATTTGCCCTTTCCCCATTGCTGTGCAGTCTCATAGTTGGTATATATAACTAGCAGTTGGATGGGGGAGCATAGGGGTGCTTGCTCTGATGTATTAAATAGGTTTTCAACATTTTGTGTTTCAATATTTAGTCTTTTAAATCAAATTAATGTATTCCATACAGATAAGTGTGTATGTGTGTGTATGTATGTATGTATATATATATATATTGGGAAAACAATTAGAAAGCTCTCAGACAGGGTGAAGGAACACCTTGCAGCCATCAGGCATAATGACAGTTACAATGCATTAAGCAGACATGCCACCAGCTGCAATGGCTTCACCTGTTTTAAATTTCTAGTGGTAGAACAGGTCCAGCAGTTTTTTTGGAGATTGCAACACACTACTGGAGCTGAAGGAATTAAGATGGCAACTCCTCCTTGAAGCAGATACCCCACCAGGGATCAATGAGAATCTCAGCATTAAATGTGCATTAAAGTGGTACAACTAAAAAGTTAAAGCACGCCACCTAGTGGCAGGATGTTAGCAGATAAAACCTTTTGTTTTACAGCAGTGTCTCTCATTAGTCCAAATACTACTGCATTGGCGTAGAATATCTACCAATCATAGTGAAGTATTTTTTACACCAGTTAGACTATTTAAAGCCTGCAGAGTATTGCAAATGCATTACATTTTGCTCTGATGAAGTTCGATTGTTACCAATAAAGCGAACGAAAGCGCTCAGCAAATAACAGTTCTGGCTCAGCGTCTATTCATTGGAATTCTGTTTTTGTTTTTAACAGTTCGGAAGTTTTCAGTAGTATATATATATATATATATATGTGTGTGTGTGTGTAGGTTTACTATTAAAATGTGGAATGGCACTTACATGAAATTGGGATGGTCGAATGCGTGTTGTCCAGTTTCCATAATGCCGATCCGGGAATGTTCATATGCCCATTAGCGAATGGTTGTGTGCATTCACTAATATGGGATTGACGTTCTGATAGATCGCGCTACAGTGTTGATTGGGAAATTTACCCTTTTCCTCACTGTAGTGCGATCTTGGGGTTGGAATCCATAATATGAAGGGAGTGTGGGGGAGGAGGGTGTCCCCCCCCTCCAAAAACATTACCGGTAATATGGAATTTCAACAGTGGAACCTCCAGTGTTCGAATGTCGATTCTGTGGTTACCATTTCCAACATTTTGGTAATTCTGTATTACCAAATTCTTATAATGAAAGTGATCAAAAAGTGGAAAATTGTTTTGATTTTCCACATTTTGATAGCAAACCATATATATATATATATATATATATATATATATATATATATATATATATACACACACACACACACACACACACACACACACACACACACACACACACACACACACACATATGTATCAATGTCTGTGTTTGGGCTTATTTTATTGTATTTATTTATCCTCTGATTTCCTTTTGACTGTCCTGAGAAGGTAATGATTGAGTAATTGGTGTATGGATACTAAATCTTTCCTCTGTGAGTAAGGATTATTATCTGCCCAAATTAATCTTCTCACCTTTGGTTCTACCGCATATGATCGCATGTTATACCATCATGATACACTTGCTCATTGCCAGTTGCTCAAATAGGCAAGTGTTCAAACTCCCCCTAACTCGATCCCCTGCAACTACTTAGCTCACATCGCCCTACCAGAACCCTAACCTCAAAACTCTCTTCCTCCCCCCTAACCTAAAACCCCTCGCATTCTGTAAGCCTAAGACATCCTTCTTGCTCTCTAACCTTAAAATATCCTTCTCATTCCCTAGCCCTAAACCTAAAACTCCATTCCTGCTCCCTAGACTTAAGCTCTCCCCTCCTGCTCCTTAACCTTAAGACCTTCTTCACACTCCAGAAACCAAAAATCCCTACCTAAAGCTAAAGCTCCCTACTCCATATTACACATTACACATAATATTACATATTACATATATTATTATACTACACTTCCCCCACCCTTGCATTCACCAAGACTATTGCACATACTTTGCTCTAACTTCAGTAATCTCTGCTTGGGTAAGCTGCTGCAGCAGCTGCTTGACTGCACTCATATTTGAGTTCACGTGTGACCAGCAGCCTACCCAAGCTACAAGACACCAGAGTCCCTGGCTTTGAGACAGTGAGTTTTGATCGTTTGGGAGTCAGTTGCTTCTAGAACACCCTCATTTTGTTCAGCCGTTGCATGATACTTTATGTTCACCTTTTAGGTACCTGCTTCCTTGCAGTTTGCAGCTGGCTAAATGAAGTGTTGTTTTTAATGTTAATGTTCTTATTCATTTATTCATTCATTCATTAATTTATTCCCACTGAATTGTAGTAACTAAATTAGCATTAAATATTTAATTTGTTTTAGTGCTAGCTGGTCACTTTCATAAACATCTCTCATGTTAAAATGCCTTGTGATTTCCTGGGACAATAGTTGACTTTAGTTATTTGTTCAAATAGCTGGTACATAATTCATGAAGAGAACAACAATTTGCAAAGAGATCTTTTAATTTAGTTCACATTTCCTAGATGATTAGCAAAAAATAAATAATTTACTCATGCCTGCTAATGTAATTTTAAGCTTTCTAATTATTTCTTTCCAAATTCCATGAACTCTTTCTTGATTGTTTTGTTTTTTAATTGTTTTTTTTTATTTAGCTTTGAAGAACAGATGCTCTCAAATAATTAGATTGGTAACTACATGGTTTATTATTTAATTTAGTGGACTAGATCATTCCATTACGCATATGACCTACTTTTAAGTGAAAACCAAGGTGATTTATGCCAACTATGAGGAATATGAGCCAGAATACTGAGGCTGCTTCTGTGCTCTTAACCAATGCATACCTACCATAGGAAATTTACTATCTTCCTGCACTGGCACAAGAATCCATTATTTGTTCATCATGTTGCTCGCTGCTTAAGTAACCTTAGTTGTATGCATTACATCCGACCAAGGAAATAACACCTGGCCAGCTTCCAAAGCTTCAGGGTAACTTGTACATGTTAGGTAACTTAAGGTGATCTGACTGAAGGACAAATTTGAGTGTCAAGCCCTTCACTACCATTGAAGAGTATGCTCCTCTGAGGCTTTTGAGGATCGACAGTTGGCTTGAGATTTCCTTTGCTGGGCAGATAAGTTCCCTTAGGGAAAAAAAAAACTTCCATTCAATATTTTTTGTTTATTATTAATAGTTTTTTCTTCAGGAGTTATTTTCAAGCTAGGAGGTTGTGCTTTAATGGACTGTCACAAGACTGTACTGTACTTTTAAATGGGAGCTCTCTTTTGTCAGTTTAAAAGTTGTTTAAAGTAACTGAAAATATTTTTCTGTGGAGAAATTGTGTTTATTTTACTTTGTGGGGCTAGCAAAGTGCTTTAAAGTGCTTTTCACTGTATGTTTGCCACATGGTTGGTCCTTCTCGCATCCACAGAAAGGAAAAGATAAGCAAACTGCCGTTGCCATCACAACAGACTAGCAGTTTTCCACAGGTGCAGTTGGGTGACTCTGCTGTGGCCCTTAGTTGTACCTCAAGGCACTCATCTTTTACCTCAGATCCTTCTAGTGTTACACCTACAGCCACTACAGACTGGGGGGTTGCCACATCCTCTGTGGCTGTTGGGGTCTCCAACCTTGCTGAATGTCCACCATGGCAGTGAGCATGGAAGAGCAACTCTTGTTGCTCCAAGGAGAGGGAACAGGGAAGACTTCCCTGTTTTGTCAGAATGTTGCCCATCCCTGTGGAAGCTGCTGCTGTCATTAATAACACTGTCACAGTTTTCCTGTCAAAAGAAACAGAAAACTAAGCGTATGTCTTCTTCTTCTCAAATTTCCTTAAACAGGAGTAGTTTACCAAGTTTGGCTCAAGGTTTAATTCGGATTATTGATCCTTCCTGTAAATTAGTTCCTGGAAAAAAGATGAGTGGCTGAGGTACAACTAATGGCCACAGCAGTCACCCACCTGCAGCTGAGACAAATTGTCTCCTTGAATCTCTTCAGGAGGATGAAGGGACAGATACAGTTTTTTTTCCTCAGCTTTCTGATTCAGTTGCAGCAGAGTGCTCAGTTTCTGACTCTCCCATTGTGTGTGTGTGTGTGTGTGTGTGTGTGTGTGTGTGACTCTGTTGATTCTTCTTCAAGGTCTATGGCCACTGGTACTGTTATGAGGAGATTTTTCATGGTTGTTTTCTCAGTATCTCCAAGACGATGTCAAATATGAGATTTTAAATTATCCTTTGGTTAGAAATTTAGTTTCTGGCTTTTCTGCTGCAGAGTTGATGAACAAGTGTGATGAAAGGGAAAACCTGATACAGGGAATCTCTAATATTTTTCACTCTTCCTTTTCCAAGTTTTCCAATGGATTCTCTAGCTTCTCATACAGTTTTTCTAAAAAACAAAACAAACAGTCTTAAAATAAAGGTAAACAGACATTTAAAAAGATATGGCAAAGGGTTCCAAGAAAGTTCTGGAAACTCCCAAAACTAAGGACAGTCCAATTAGTCAAAATGACAAAATACTTTGTACCCTCCTCCTGGGGCAGCTGCGGTTGTGCAGCAGTTAGCGTTGCCACCTCACAGCAGGAGGTTCTCTGGTGTGATTCCCGGCTGGGGTGCCTTCTGTGTGGAGTCTGTATGTCCTCCCTGTGGTCGCGTGGGTTTCCTCCAGGTGCTCTGGCTTCCTCCCACATCCCAAAGACATGCAGTAGGGGGATTGGACACTCTAAATTGGCCCTAGGTGTGAGTGGGTGCATGTATGCTTTCTGTGGAAGGTTGGGCGCCAGGATGGCAACTCGACACTGTAAAACTCCACTGCCAGTCATGAGCGGAGAGATGATCCACTGTGGAGACCCCTAACTGGGAAAAGTCGAAAGAAGAAGAAGACTTTGTTCCCTCCTCCCATCCTGGTACCCTCATTTTTCTTCCTGAAAGTCTGAATCTGTACTTTTCTGTTTGGCAATATATAGGTTCAGACAAGTGGGTTCTGAAGATCATTCATCAAAGTTACAGATGGCAGTGGAAGGACATTTCTCTTTTCTAGAGGATAATTCCTCATCCTCTAGACCAGACTCTTTTGTTTCCACTTGTCCTTCATCACATGCTATGCCAGGGAGTTATATAACCTGTCCCCCCTTGCCAGGTGGGAAAGGGGTTTTATTTAAGGATGTCTTTAGTACCAAAAAAAGAAAATGCTTGGAGACCTGTTCAGGATTTTTCTTTTTTAAATCTATTTGTGATAATGCCCAAATTCAAAATAGTATCATTTCAAACCTGTGACCTCTTCTTCCTCTAACTAGTTTCTTTATAATATTGGATTCAAAGTATGCATATCATCACATTCCTGTCCATCTAGACTTCAGGTGTTTCTTAGGGATTTGTGTTTCTGGATCACGTTACCGGTTGTGTGACTTATCCTTTTGAATATCTACTGCACTAAGAGTGCTCACAAAGTGTCTAGCTCCAGTTGTAGCTCATTGCAGGCTAGGGTTTCATATTTAGATGACTCACTTTTCTTTGTAGAGTCTTTTTTCAAATTGTCAGGAATCTCTCTCGTTCTCCTGGGTGAGAGATCTCTTACACAAGCTGGGATTCCAAGAGAACATCAAAAAGTCTTTCTTGACTCTTTTTCATAACATTGTTTTTCTGGGATATCAACTAGAAACCACACTTTATAGACCTTTTCTTCCACAGGAAAAAAATAGATTCATATCTGTATCTAATTCTTGGATTCCACTCAGACTTCAGTCACGGTGAAGGAATACCTCAGGATTTTGGGTCTCATGGGTTCTATGATTGTCATGATACCCCTGGCAAGACTTCACATGAAAAATATACAGAGGTATCTTAAGTCTCTTTGGTCCCAGCACCAACACCCCTTACCTTCTGAGATACCAATGCTGTGGTTTCTCAGAAGGAAACTCACTTGGTGGAAACAACAGCTATCCCTATATCCAGGTCTCCTTTTTTCCTGTCCTGTTCCAAAGCAGTCAGTCATAACATCACCAATGGACATTGCTTGGGGACCAGTTTCAGGAGGGATAAACGTGCAAGTTGTGTGGGACAGCAAGAACAGATGCAAGTGCATAAATATAAAAGAGATGCTTGTCATGATTAAAGCACTCGCCTCTCTGAACCATCATTGGTATCTTGGACCTGTTCAAGTTGTTGCAGACAATGCCAGTCATGTGGTACATCAACAAGCAGGGGGAAGCCAGGTTGTACCCCTTCTGCAGAATAGCCATATTTAGCTTGGGATATAGCTTCACTGCACTGCCTCATCCTACAAGCATCCTACATTCTGTCAGAGCAAAACTGTGTAGCAGACAAGCTGAGCAGGACAAGGGCAGACCCTCATGAATGAAAATTAGATCATGGGTCTTCTAAGTGTCGATCCATCTGTGGGCCCCTTTGCGTCCTCTCTGAACAATCAGCTGGCAAGATGGTAAACCTATTCCAAGCCCTAGCCTGACCTTCCTTTACCAGACAGGACCCAATCAGCACAATCCTCTCACTAAAGTGCTGATAGGCCCCTTTCAATCCAAGATGGCTAGGAAAATGTACTCAGAACAACCAACCACTACAAACAGACCCTGCTTGTATTTGGACTGTGCTACAGCTACTAGCTACCCTAGTTTCAGTGGGAAACACTAGGGAATGTTTAATACAGCAAAAAAATAGCAGTGAAACACTAAAAATGTTTTAAACAGCAGAAAATCAGCAAGGTGCCTCTAAAGAATGTTTTAAACAGCTAACAGATTAGTTATTTAAACACTGCTTGACAGGAAAACCAGAATAAGCAGAACAGATAGCTTTAAAACAGTGACAAATACCAGTAAATACTTAACAAACAGTGCAAATAGCAAAAAGAACTTTGTAAACAGAGAAAACAGCAATACAGTTTGATTTAACAGGTACAGCAATGCAGGCAATTGCAGTACAACAGTGTAGTTTAGTACACAGTATATAAACGCAGTATAAAATTAGGTGGCAGACAATAAAAAAGTGCAGTAAATAGTAGAAATAAGCCAAAAAAGCTGGCAACTTACATTTTTTGGAAGCTCAGAAGCCTATAGTCATCTGGTATCTCAGAATGTAGACCATTGCAGTACAACAGTGTAGTTTAGTACACAGTATATAAATACAGTATAAAGTAGGTAGCAAGCAATAAAAAAGTGCAGTAAATAGTATAAATAAGCAAAAAAAAAAAAAAAACTGGCAACTTATGTTTTTTGGAAGCTCAGTTGCCTCTAGTCATCTGGTATCTCAGCTCAGAGTTGTGGCTGGTAGCCCACCACAGTTCAGCTTTGTACAAACAAGCAGAAACCTGTTCAAATGCGGCCCCTAAATATCAGAAGCTAAAAACTTGACAAAAAATGTAAAAAGATTCAAAAGGACCAATGAGGATGCTTATTCGAAGCCCTAGGCAGACCTCCCTTAACCAGACAGGACCCAATCAGCACAATCCTCTTAGTAAAGTGCAGATAGGCCCCTTCCAATCCAAGATGGCCTGGAAAACGTGCTCAGAACAAACAGCCACTACAAACAGACCCAGATGCAGCAAGCCTGTATCTGGACTATTCTACAGCTACTAGCTACCCCAGGGAGAAAAGCTCTGACAAGAACATAGATACAGAAAAAATTAAACATTAATTGGTACAAAAGTAGAAGCAGTGTTACACATAGTGATTACAGTAATATATACAGAATATATACATAAAAGCAGGAATTTAGTTGGCTTGATTGCAGTAATATATATATATATATATATATATATATATATATATATATATATATATATATATATATATATATATATATATATATATATATATATGGGTTCCCTTTAAATCATCGAATGTTCAGAACATCGAAGTTCTGATCATCGAGACCAGAACATCGATGTTCAGAACATCGAAGGTTTAAAGTGGAAGTGCCAGGTAAGTGAGATTGTGGAATGTTGGGTGTGTATGCAGGGCAGCAAGGTGTCCTGCATGTTGAGTGTGTGTGTGCCATCTGAGTGTTGGCATTGCAGGTAGGGTGCAGGAAATCTCCCAAGTTGGAATATTAAAGTAGGGGGGGGTGCAGGGGGGCTTAACATAGTGTTTGTGATTTTTTTTTTTACGGTTCATTTTGAATTTTCGATGTTCTGAACATCGATGTTTTGGTCTCGATGATCATAACGTCGATGTTTTGAAAATTCGATGATTCAAAGTGAATCTATCTATATATATATATATATATATATATATATATATATATATATATATATATGTGTGTGTGTGTATATATATATATATATATATATATATATATATATATATATATATATGTGTGTATATATATATATATATATATATATATATATATATATATATATATATATATATATATATATATATATGTATTAATAGAATATATACATAAAAGCAGGAATTTAGTTGGTTGTCAGATTAACTCAATCAGAAAGGTATAAACAGAGATATATTAATCAGCATTATTGTACCAGTATCACATGATGAAAAAAATAATAATTATGGAGAAAATATCATCAGTCAGCAGTAGCAAAAAGCAGAGGAGTTTAGTTATCATATAAGGAGAAGAACGAGGTTAGGTTTTAGAGCAGGTACATAGCCAGGAAGAGTTGAGATGATTTTTCAGTATTTGTTTGAAGGTGGTGGTGCTGCCTGTGTTTCAGCACAAAAAAGATCAAAAATCCAGGTGAAGTGTGAAAACATCACTCTTTTCATTACACTACTTCCTGCATGCACCCCTCATCCTCCCACTATTACACTACTTCCTGCATGCACCCCTCATCCTCCCACTATTACACTACTTCCTGCATGCACCCCTTATGCTCTAACTATTACACTATTTGCTGCGTGCACCCCTCATCCTCTCACTGTTACACTACTTCCTGCATGCACCCCTTATGCTCTAACTATTACACTATTTGTCGCATGCACCCCTCATCCTCTCACTGTTGCACTACTTCCTGCATGCACCCCTCATCCTCCCACTATTACACTACTTCCTGCATGCACCCCTTATGCTCTATTACACTATTTGCTGCATGCACCCCTCATCCTCTCACTGTTACACTACTTCCTGCATGCACCCCTCATCCTCCCACTATTACACTACTTCCTGCATGCACCCCTTATGCTCTAACTATTACACTATTTGCTGCATGCACCCCTCATCCTCCCACTATTACACTACCTCCTGCATGCACATCACTTTTTATAATGCTTGTTTCATTGTTAATTAACAGCTTTGCTGAATAATCTCAGAGTCTGTAAAAAAAGCCTCAAAGCTAGGTGCATTTGCTCTGCTGTTGAAAGAACCACATCTCATTTTAAACCACTGTGTTTGGTATAGCCCATCTCTTTGCTTTGAATGTCTTAAACTGCTTTATAATCACACTTCAATGAAATTTTCCTAATCAGCTATGCAGTCTGCTGTGCTGTGTACCTCTCTCCATAGACTTAAAACATATATTTTTACATTTCTATTTCTTCAGTTTTATGAGTGTAACCAGCAGAATATGAATATACTTCTGTCTATATTTTAAACATACCGCTTATTTAGTGATGTCCATCTTGGCAAGAGGCTACAAATAAAAGGGTAATAAACAATGATTCATATATATGGGACTAATGAAAATATCAGTAATATAGGTTCACACGTATGTGCTAGGCTAGCTGCCTTTGTTGGACATTTTAAGCCTAACCAGTTTTCCCTTTTTGTGCTTGAAACAACCTATCCCATATGCTTATAGACTGATCTTACACACACCATGGTCGATAATAGCTTAGAGTTTAATAGATTAGCTAACTGCCCTTGTGGGCCATTTTAAGCCTAGTCAATTATCCCATGTGAGAATCCAACCTTGAACTTTGTGTGTATAAGGTAAGTGCCTTAACTATTATGCCAACCTCCCAATAATTATATATTACCCTTAATAAGAATAACTGGGATCAGGCCATTGATTATTCGAGGGGACCCATGCATGGGATAAAGCATTTACAAACTGTCTCTGTCCACTACTAGTACAGGGGGCAGTCCTGGGGTAAATTTTTTGTTTCCCATCCAAAGATCTAAGTTTTTCTTGAAAATGGAAAGTATGAACTTTATTTTATGTGGATGGGGAGTCTGTTCCACAGCAGCTGTATCCTCTACAAAATATACCTGTCCCTCCAAACCATTTTGTTGATGTTGCAGAAAGGTTTAGTCTGGTATACTGAGTATTTCTGATGCCATTTGACTTGCCGATGTGCAGTAAATCCATCAGTACTGGGTCAGATGATGTTTTTTATGTCAGACATGGTCACCTCTTAATAGTCTGCATGGTGCAGTACTGAGTATAGTGCCAGGGTTTTCAGTTGGTTGTTTAGGCCTTGTATCCTTTTAGTAAGGTATCTTTGTGGACAGTCCAGTTGTTGCATGTGTCTGGACAGAATGTTTCCTCGGTGTGCAGTTTTACCAACTGAATATGCAGTTGTGATAGACATGAATGAACTCAAATAGTCTG